>NC_058134.1:33688938-33728411 GCF_016433145.1 Gracilinanus agilis
CTCTCTCTCTCTCTCTCTCTCTCTCTCTCTCTCTCTCTCTCTCTCTCTCTCTCTCTTCAATTAACTTCTCTGGCCTTCTGTCTATAAAATAAGAAAGTTGGAATGAATGACCTCTGAAGTTTACTCCAGAACAACATATCACAAAGACCTTGTTTTAACTCATGCCTCATGTGTGTAATGTGAAGGTCACAAGTTGTGAGTTTCAAGTGTGGCCACGGCTATCTTCCCACATGTTGGCTTTAGAGTGTCCTTGAAGGGCTCAGAAAGAGATAGAATAGATATCTCCAGTCTCTTCCTCCACAAATACCCTTATCTAAGAGAAATTTAAAGTTTTACTGGGAGGAGAAAGAAGTTGCTCCAGTAAGCCACTCTGCTCTGCTCAGAGAAGAGGTAGCAGACTAGAAGTATATCTACCCCCTTAAATATGTGTATTCTAGGGAAGATAATTTGGCTCAGTCTTACTTCTGATCATTGTGTCAATATTTGGGGGAAGCAAGAGTCCAGGCTATAAAGCTTATATCCAACTCTTGACCCCTTTTCCACCAAATATGAGTTCCAAAATGAGCACACATAGCAAATAGCAAAGAAATCCATAGGAGGATGGATATATATATATATATATATATATATATATATATATATATGACAATAAAGAGTGAAGAAGATCTCCTATTGGGAGTGAGATCATTCAGCTCAAACAGAGTTTTAGATTTCACCTTGTGAGAAACTCTCTAGAGACTTTAATAATGCAAACTGGGAATGGGGACATGATGGAGACTCTCAGCTCCTCTCATGTTTTTCTAGAATTTTCTCCTTTAGCAATTTGAGGTGGGGATAGCCTCTTCCATATTTCTCTGGAAAATGGAAGTCAGAAGATCCCAAAGTAATTTGATAAAGGAAGGCTGAAAAAGGTTGGAGCTCTCTTGTTCACATCAACGCTTCTCTACCCTTCAAGAAGAAAGTCCCATAGAAGTTGGCTTTGAGACTAGGGTAACATAGACTAACTTCGTAACCATGGGCAAATATTTACCTTTCATTCCTCCCCCCCCAAAAAAAAAACTCTCTAAGGGTGTAAGTTAAAGATGAATTGTCCATCTCATCAGAGGAAGAAATTACTGTCTTCTACATTAATAAAAACAAATGTCTAGATGAAATAGAAAAAAGACAACAGACATACAGAGTAGATATTCTCTTCCAATCCTTCCCTTCTCCATGGGTCCATGAATAAGAATCCATGTTTCATTAACACTTTAATAACCAGGTCAGGTAAGAAATATAAATGTCATCCCCATTTTGCATAAGGAAACTGAGGCTTAAAGAACTTTCTCACTAGTTCAGGATCCTACAGCTAAGTAGTGTCAGAGTTTTACACAAACTCAGACCTTCTGAGGCCAATGGTAACATTTCCTTTATCACAATAAGGAGGAAGGAGAGGTTGCTATTAAGCACTCTTTACATTTTAAAAAGCCTTTCATTAACATTCAGTTATTTTATCTTTCTGACAATCTAACAAGATAGTACATGCATGTATTTTCATGTCCATTTTTCAGATGCCAAGACTGAAGCTCACGGAGGTTTAGGGAGTGAGTCAAGCTAGCTATACAGCTGTGAAGGGAAAGAGATGAGACTCAAATCTAACTTTTTAGGGCTATTAATTCCAAGGCCCCTCCATGAACCCCATTAACCATGGCACTTCCTTCACATTGAATTTATGGAGTCCTTCTGCCTTTCCTTCACAAATCTCACTTTCCTTAAATATACTTTAGGATTATCCAATAAGTCCAAGTTTTAGAAGGAGCTTGTCTTTAAGACAGGAGACTGAACGGGGTCCAGCTGCCTTTGGCTTAAAAGAAGTTGAAATTATTAACCTCACTTGACCTCAGATGGATTTCATGACCCATGTAGAGCTTTTTTTCCCTCATAAGCCAGAGACAGACAGATGGCCCTTCTCATGCCTGACTCTAAATCATTTCAAGAGATTGTGATCCAAGGTCCTAAGCCCAAATAAGAGAAAATAAAAGCTCTTGGAAGTGTCTGCATTTCAGCAAATGCCTTGCTGGCTTCCTGAGCTCTGCTTCTCCTTTCCCTTGTCTGTCATTTGTCTTGTCTTTGTTCCAGGCCTCAGTATTTAAAGGCCTCAAAATGTACATCAATGGAAGCTAATTTAGTCATAGGAGGAAAAGCTGTGCCTGTGTGAGTCAACAGTCTCAAGCCCCGAAGCTGGACTCGAAGAGCAAGGATGAGAGGTGTCCAGCCCAGGGATTTTCCTGTTGTTTCTCGAAAGCAGCACACCTCCTAGAGATCACTCTACAGTTCAAGAAAGGGAAGAGGTCAGAGAAGTCAATCTGCCAGGGAATGCTGGAGGGATAAACACTGCAGCTGCCTTTAGGAAGGAGATGGGGCGGCTAACAAGCACTCTTTCTGGGTCATTCAGTCTGAGAGTTCACAGAACGTGGCTGTCAGTACTATGTCTAAAAATATCAGAAGCTCAAGGGCTTGGGACTTTCTCAAAAAGAGAAGCCTACTTGGGTTTAGGGGGCTTTTGGAGTTCAGACAGCGAGGAACTGGAGCTAGTAGCTTCCCTTCTCCATTTCCAAATACCATGGACCTCAAATTTATTTTCTAACTCCAAATCTTAAGCCACCCTTTCTCCAAAGATGGGACTTTTGCCATCTCCCATCTCCTCTATATTAGCCAACCTCTTGGCCTCAAATGCATTCCCTCCTTGCCTCCTCCTCGGAGTCCCTCCACTCATTTAAAATGTAGCTCAGGCGATCGATGCCTCTGCCCCTACCGGTGTCTAGTAGCCTCCCTACCAGACTACCTTGTGTTTAATGATTTTGTTTAGATTGGTATCAATTACCCTAAAGGGAATCTGTGTGTGTGTGTGTATGTGTATATATATGTATGTATGTATGTATGTATATATAGGTATATGATCACTTTAAATTTGTTTGATATAAACTATTATGTATTTTATGTGATAGAAACTATAAACAATTACACATTTATATCTGATATAAAATGTTACATATTTAAATGTGATATAAAATGTTACATGTTTTATATGTATTTGTGTCACCCTAAAAGTTCATTATGTAAAAATAATGTTTCTTTTTCTTTGTCCTTTTATCTTTATTATCTAGACACAGTATCTGATATATAGTAGGCACTTAATAAATAACTGTTGGGGGATGGCTAGGTGGCCTGGAATTGGGAGGAGTTGGGTTGCAATTTGGCCTCAGACACTTCCTAGCTGTGTGATCCTGGGCAAGTCACTTAACCTTGTTTGCCTAACTCTAGTCCTTCTGTCTTAGAGTTATTCCTAGGACAGGAAGTATTTTTTAAAATTGTTGATAGAAAATATTTCTATAGCATTTACTGTGTGCTAGACATTTTGCTAAGTCATTATAAAGGATTCTCTCATCAACACAGGGAGGGAGGTGCTATTTATTATCCCCATTATATAGTTGAGGAAAGAGGCAAACAAAACTTAAGTGACTTGCCCAAGGTCACCAAGCTTGGGTGTGAGATCAAATATGATTGATTGATTGATTGACTGACTGGCAAATATAGAAGTCCTGTCTTGGTTAGAATATGAAGGACCATGAAGGTTCAAATTTTGCCTCTGAAAAGTAGTAGAGTGATTTTGGACAAGTCACCTTCTTTCCACCTTTAGTACCTCCCAAGGATTTGTCTGATTCATATAAGATTGTGATTTGTTCTCACAGACGAAAGGGGAAGGAATATTCATTTACTGTCTACTGGTTTCCAGCCACTTTAATAAGTGCTTTATGAATATCATCTTATTTGATTCTCACAACAATGTTAAAAACAAGTGTTATCATTACCCTAATTTAACAGTTGAGGAAATCAAGGCATATAAGTTAAATGACTTACCCAGGGTAACACAGCTGGTAAGTGTCTAAGACCAGATTTGAAATACTGTCTTTTTGACTCTATATCCAGAGCTTTATCTACTGGGCCACTGAGCTGTACTATGATGTGGCTCTTGTGGTCAGTTTTTCAAGGATATACTTGGTGAAAGTTATCTGCTCACACCAAGGCTACAATTTACCAACTTCCTGAGGGTTTCTATTCCATTGCACATTTATGGTTCTCCTCATACCTCTCTGACTACTTCTCCATGTCTTTTGTAGGTTCTTTGCTCTCTTCTCATGTTCTAAATGTTAAAGTTTTCACAAGGTTTGACTTCTTTAGGTCCAAGCTTACTAAGGTATAAAATGCAGAAACTGGGTAACATAACCTCCAAGATCCCTTCCAATTCTAGAACTATAATCTAAGGAATTGTCCTAGTTCAGAAAGTCATCACCAGAAAAATTGGTCACCAAGTGATGATTTTTTAAACCATAGAAATTCAAGAAAAACATTCTATTCAGTCAGGAAGAGTGGAATAATCCACATTAATCAGAGGAATCAAAAGAAATCAAATATCTCTGAAACATCTCACTATGTATTCCATATACATGTACTATGAGATAAGGTCAAATATCGGAATCAAATCTGCTTTTTAAAAAAATTACTGGGGGCAGCTGGGTAGCTCAGTGGATTGAGAGTCAGGCCTAGAGATGGGAGGACCTGGGTTCAAATTTGGCCTCAGACACTACCCAGCTGTGTGACCCTGGGCAGGTCACTTAACCCCCATTGCCTAGTCCTTACCACTCTTCTGCCTTGGAGCCAATACACAGTATTGACTCCAAGATGAAAGTTAAGGGTTTAAAAAAACAGTTACTTGCTATAAAGTAAAAGACCTGAGTTCCAGTCTTGATTCTGAGACTTTCTAGCTGTGGTAATTCTGGACAAGTCACTTAATCTCTACCCAATCCAGTTTTCTTGTGTAAAATGGATAATAACATCTACCTGTTTGGATTAAACCAAATCAAATTAATGAAATGAGTTACCATATGTAAAACATTTCTCAAATCTTAATGCACCTAAATACATATAATTTTATTAATAATGATAATAATGCCAATATTTATTACTATTCTCAGTTGGTGTCTAATTTACTACTTTACTTCAATAAGTCCCTCCAAAATATAGTATAACTAATACAGAAATAAAAATACAATTCCTTTCGACCTATTTCTTTCTGTTTACTAAAGCGGATGCCACAAGTCAGAGCCATTTGGAAGTAGGAGGCAAAAACGGAGAGGGAAAAGTGGTACTATTTACATTCCTGTGATTCGTGTGGGAAATTGCTTTGATCTCTGTGGGAGCTTTAAGGATCTTTTCTCTGTTGAAAAACAATTTATAATAAGAAAGAGAAAAAATATGAAATGTGGAGGTGCATTTTAATTCATTGTCCTCATTACAAAACATCCCATACAACCTCCTGGGTCAAATTTGCTCATGTAGATGAATAAGCCACTGCTGGAAGATAAGATCTACTCAGTCTGTCATTTGGCATTACAGATGTGCGGTTGAACATGCAGAAGCCAACATCTGCATACACCAAGATTAGTTGCAAGGAAAATCACTTGCTTTTGATGTGAGTTAACTAAGTTCAAGGCTACACACATATTTTTGAACCATTATTTAGATGCCTGCATTTAGAAATTTAAAAAAAATATATTTAAAAAGAAAGAAAAGAGGCCAAAGGTCTGAATTTGCTCAAAAACTAATTAGACTGTCCCTCAGAATAAAGTACCATAGATCTGCTAATGAAATGAAACATACAGGAAATGTGGTCATATAAACCATCTGGCATGAAATTTTGGCAGATAATTAGCTAATTGAATACCTGTGACAACCAGTTAATTTTCATAATCAGTGGATAGTGTATTCAGGGTATTCACTCATTCAAACTCCTTCCTTAATATGTATAAATGAACTTTCTGCCAGATGGCCCTGAAATGTGAATATGGTTCTTTCTAGAAAATGGGCTTTAACTGAAAATGCCATACTTTTGTACATGTGGAACATTTCAGCAGCTCAATTGAAAAATGGATTTAGAGAGAACTCTTGAAGGATACTATGATATCCTGAGATATTTAAGCTTTCAGGACATACAGAGCAGCTAGCTAGCATGGCAGATAGTGTACAGGACTTAGAATAAGGAAGATTCATCTTCATGAATTCAAATCTGACCTCAGATACTTATTAGCTATGTTACCCTGAGCAAGTCACCTAACCCCATTTGCCTCAGATTGCTCACTTGTAAAAATGAGCCAGAGAAGGAAATGACAAACCACCCCAGTATCTATGGGAATAAAAACCTCACATGGGTTCATAAAGAGTCTGATGTGACTGCAAACAATGAACAACAAATGGGGAGACATAGGCTTTGCCACGATGGCAAGAATACCAACCCAAATACCATTGTTCATCTTTCTTGTTCAGTATTTCTATTCCCTGCTTGATACTTCCAAATTTCAAATCTGTCCATATGGCCCAGAGAGTTGCTAGAGGACATGACAAGTTGAAAAGGAGAAAAAGAGTGTGCATGTTTATTCCTTCCCTCAAAAAGACTCCAAGGAACATGATAACTGTGTGAGGTGCTATGCTACCTACCTCCTGGCAGGAGAAAAAACAGTATTGAAAATTGGTAGTTTTAGAGTAAAATGTAAACTTTAAAATTAATGGACGAATTGGTATGTGGCTGGTGATGCTCCCCTTCCCTTTCCCCTTTGAGTAATTGAGGAAATAAAAGATCTGACCCAAGGAATATGAATCGTAATGAGTGGGTGGGTCATGTACCTGTAGAGGTGATGGAATGATGCAAAAGGGACATCTGTCTGTTGCTATAGGAATAAGAGTCTGAACTTGTAAAAATCTCTTCTTATATCAGGGAGATGACATGAAAAAATTCAAAGATGCAGTTTTTTTTAACAAGAGAAGAAAAATCAGAAACCACAAAATGGACAACAATCAGTTTCAAAAATATATGAACAAAAGAGCTGTTGGGGACTGGGAAGAAGCGCTGAATGGCCTGTTGATTTGATGTTTCTTTTGGCCTTATCAAGAGATATCAAGAATGAAGACAAATCAACAGAATGAAACAGCTAGTGAAGAACAACACAATTTTCAGCCTTTTTTGGACTAGTATTTTTGCTAGTGCTTTTTTCCATGGCCTACAAGTACGGGTTCAATGTATTTGGGACTGAATCAAAAAATTGAAAAGTGCCTGGGAATTTCCTAGTTACCGATGGAATTATCATTCATGACATTTTGAATCATTTCCAATACAAAGAAGACTAATTCTAAGTGTCAGGCTCACATATGAGATTTTACATCAGCCTACAAAGTTGTGTTGTAATCGATGATCAATTTTGTAGCAATAACCATTTGCTTTGATGTAATCGATGATCAATTTTGTAGCAATAACCATTTGCTCCTCTAAAAGATATATCAGAAGCAGTGGGGTGCAGGGTATCAAGAACTGGCCTTGGATTCAAGAACACCTAGCTTCAAGCCAAGTTTCCGTCACTCAAATATATTTGTCTGATCGTGAAGAAATTTGGCCTCTCAGTGCTTCAGGCCAAAGCTTAAGTGATCAGCTCATCTATGACAGGAAATAAAACTGCAAGTCTACTCAGAGGCTTGCAGTACCTGAGCAGTAGAACTGAAACGTTTTCTTCTATTTCCTTCTATAGAATTGTGTGTGGCCTCAGCTTCTGTACTTGTAGGGAAGGTTATGGGCTAGAAGAAACTCATGTTGGCATGTCCTTGTTTGTCTGGAGATCTTAGGAGTGCCATGTTGAGTTCCGCTCTTGAGAGGTGAGACACAAAGTAGAAGCTGATGAGTTTGTTGTTGAATCTCTGAAAAATTACACAGAACATTAAAGGCATATCACATGAGCATTTAGAAAGGAGGGCAATGAGAGCTAAGAGCCATGTAGCATGTGTTCCAGAAAAATGTACTGCAACAGGCTAGCCTGTTCCTTTTTTGACAGGGTTTCTAGACTGATATCAGGAGAAAGCTATAGGCAAAGAACAGGAAAGCTTTTGTAAAAAAATTAAAAGTATTTCATTCTGGACATGTGAATAAAATGGAAAAACATAGGCTAGATTACACAGTAGGGGTTAGATTTAGAACTCATTGAATAACTGGACCCAAATTTGATCGATGCCAACTTAGAAGAAGGCTTCCAGGAGAGGGACCCATAAGGATCAAGGATCTGTCCTTAGTTCCAACATATATACATATACAGTACACAAATAGAAGCAACTGGGTCAGTAAATATCTGGTATTTATATCCCCTTAGCCAAGATCCCAGTACAGGATTCTTTTTTCCCATATGGTGGGAATGAGGGCTACCTAGAAAGTAGATTTCATTGTAGACTACTTATCTTTAAATACATGGATGGGCAAGTGCTAGGATATTTTTGATGATGTATGGAACATGATCTCTCATGAATTTGTTGTGTCTTCTTTACCATAGGTCCTCAGTTCTCCTCTGGCTTACGGAAACTAAAATTCTTTCACAGATCTCATAGCCAGCTATTGGTAGATGTCATTTCAGTAATGTCCAGTTCTTTCTGTCTCCATTTTGGGTTTTCTTGGCAAAGATATTGGAATAATTTGCCATGAATTCATCCAGTTTATTTCACAGATGAAGAACTCAGGCAAACAGAAGAAATGTGTAGCCAGGGTCACACATCTAGTAAAGTCTAAGGCTGGATTTGAAAAATAATTATCAGAAAGATAATTTTTTTTTCTGATTCCAAGACCAGGACTCTATCCGTTGGACCATTTAGCTTGCTTAACTGAAGACTTTGGAATCCTTATGACTTTTATAGACAAGCCTTGGCAAATGCCAACCTTTGAATTCATACCTGACACCAACTCCATGCCAAATAGTAGGTGAGGCCCCATCCCCAATTCATAGGTGGACAGAAAGAAAGATTTTTATAAATTATTCAGTTAAAAAATCATAAAGTCATTGATCTAGAGTTATAGATCGTCTGAGAAGCCATCTAGTCCCATTTTGAAGTTGAGAAAACTGAGGTTTAGAGATAAAATGACCTTCACCACCAAATTTGCCTCACCCAGCCATCCCTGACTTTATTCCCTATTTCTCAACCAACTCAATAACAACTTTGCCAGCCAGATCACTGACCACAGCATAGAAGTATTTCACCTTTCATCCCCAGAACTTCTGCCCTCCTGTCCCTTTGTCCTCATTGGTGACTACATCATTTTGACTATAACTTCAAGAAGGTCTCACCCATGCTTCTCTTTACTTCTTGAACCATGACTATTTCAACTCTGGAATTATTCCTAAATTGCTGTAATTTCTATATTATCTAAGTGGCATATCTTATAGAGTAGGGATCGAATAAGACAAAGAGTTCAAATACAGTTTTAATGTTTTACTTTATGTATTTACTTAATGTGTTATTGTGTGAGTCACAACCTCTGATTGCCTCAGTTTTCTCAGCTACAAAATGGGGATAATAAAAGCACTGACCTCCAAAGGTTGTTTTGAAAATCAAATGGGATAATATTTGTAAAATACTTAGCACAATTCCTGGAACATAACAGCCATTTTATAAATGTTATCTATTATTATTGTTATTATTATTATTATTATTATTATTATTATTATTCCAATAGGTAACATGCCAGCAAAATATCATCATTAGAATCATTATCCTAAAAAAAGGTATGCCAACCTACTCCTCTGTGGCCCTCTATTCAGGAACCTGGTAAATTTTTGGCCAAAGTTCCCTTTTCTGACCAAACCACCTTCCTATATTTGACTCCTTTGAGGGACTGGACCATGTTTGCCTTTGCATTTGTATCCCTAATATTTTGCAAAATATTTGGTATACAGGGAGCACTTAGTCAATGCTATTTCATTCCCAGAGTCACAAAAAGAGAAATTTGCAGATTTGAAATTTAAACCCAGGTCCTCAGACTCTAAATTCATTATTCTTTTTACTGTCATACACTGCCTCTGCATGTGGAACAAGCTTTTGGACCCCAGGCTCTGAGACTTCCAAAGCAAAGGGCTTCTTGTACCTTTGGTGTCCTGGGGTTCAGGATCTGAGCTACAGCTCTCCATATCACTGGTTATTATTTCTTTTGGGTTATACATAACAGTATGAAAATGAAAAAATAATCTCAAAGCCATCAGAAAAACATTTTTTCTTCGCTTGAGACTATCTCAAAAATAGGTGGAACATTCAAAGGAAGAACTATAGGAGTAGAAAGATGGAGGAAGGATGGCTACCTGATCACATGGATGAATGGGGATATAATTAGGGATATTGACTCAAAATGAGGACCCTAGTGCAAATATCAATGATATGGAAATAGATCTTGATCAATGACACACGTAAAACCCAGTGAGATTGTGCATCGGCTGCAGGGGGAGAAGGGGAGAGATAGAACATGAATCCTGTAACCATGGGAAAATGTTCTAAATTTATTAATTAAATTTAAAATAGTAATAAAAATAGGTGGAAAAAGGAGGTCATTTATTTGAAAAATTTAAGAAACCACAAATAGTCTGCTCTCTTGGCACATCCATAGTCCACCTTTGGTCATCTAGTTTGTCATCTTTCCAGTTTCCTCCTTCTCACATCTGGTGCTGACATTGCAATCATTTCACTGCTCATTGGCTCTTCCAACTAAAGGGAAGAGAAGTCAAAGATGATGAGACTAAATAATTTGGTTCATTGCTCACAATTCTGCTAAACTATTTGATGAAAGAATGGAAAGCTAATATAGAGATGAAGTTTGGAATTATCTCTTAGTATGGACATCCCCACTGAAATTGGGTTTTTAGATTGCTTCTGTTCAAATATGTTCAAAGGGAAAAGAGAAAGGACAAATCTTGATTAAATGCTCAGGTTTGCAGGAGAAAAAAAGGCAAGAGATCAGATAGAGATTTTGCTGGAAAAAAATTTTAATTCAAATAAATGAACATATGTAAAGCATTTACAAATCTTAAAGTGTTAAAATAGAATAGATATTATTATACATTGTCTATAAGAATTTTTTAAAAAGAACTACTAAATAATTTGAAACTATGGAGTTAAAAATCAGAATGATCTAGCACAATTAAACTTTTATACTGATTGGGGTCCAACAGACATGAGGGTGGTTGAAGGTTTAGAGAATGATAAAATTTAATAAAATGATAAAATAAAACTTGTTTGTTTTCTTTGGGATTGCAAGTTCACAAAATAATAAGATCATAGGATTTAGAGATAGAAAGCACATTAAAAGGTCATCTTGTCTAAAACCTTAATTTTACAGAGGAAAAAAAGGGAAATAGTAGTTAAGTATAGCTAGTATATGCTTCAGGTAGGAATAATGATTAATACGTATTCTTTGGAAAGAGCATAATTCAATGCGTTCTGTGTTTTAGTCTCTCATTTCACTTTTTCTACGATAAAGGATAGTTTATTCCCCCTAGTACACTATGAGTTCCTTAAAGAAAGACCCTTACATTCATAGACTCATCAATGTTAGCACTCAAGGGAGCTTAAAGATCATAGTGCCCCTTGTCCTCTTTATCTTCATATCCCCAGTGCCTAGCACAATTGCAGTTGTATATTTTAGATATAAGTATTATAGGATCATAGAAATGAGGTAGAAAAGAGACTCAGCCATCATCTAATTAAAATCTCTCCTTTTAGAGATAAAGAAATTTAGATCCAGGGGCAGTTAAATTATTTTGCCCAAATTCACACAAGTAAAATCCAATTGTGAATTGAACTCAGGACCTCTGATTACAAAACCAATGTTCTTTCCATTATAGAATTCTTAGCACTTCTTGTGCCTTTCACTATGGCCGACATGGTGTCTCATACTCTTTTTGCAAATCATGTCTGCTGAAACAAATTGAATCAAAAATGATCCAGTCATTCTAAAGCAACAATTCTCAAAGAGTGGTTCACAGACTGCTAGAAGTCCCCAAGACTGCTTTAGGGTCTCCACAAGTTCAAAACTACTTTCATAAAAATATTAAGATGTTATTTAGCTATTAAAATATGCCTCCTTTTTCCAACTATTTTTCTGAGTGAGACCAGATTTTCTATATATACTTCAACCAAAAACAACATATGGCAACAGGTTGAATGCAGAAGCAGATATGAGAATCCAGCTGTCTTCTATTAAGCCAGGCATTAAATAGATTTACAAAAATATGTAAAAAGTACCATCCTTCTCACTATTTTTTTTCAATCTGGGAAACTTGCTTTTTCATTACAAAGGGTTATTTTTCTTAACTTGAATGTGTTTATTATATTTTTTAAACCCTTACCTTTCTTCTTAGAATCAATACTCAATATTGATTCCAAGGGAGAAGAGTGATAACGGGTAGGCAATAGGGGTCAAGTGACTTCCCCAGGGTCATGCAGCTAGGAAGTGTCTGAGGCCAGATTTGAACCTAGGACCTTCAGTCTCTAGGCCTGGCTCTCAACCCACTGTGCCACCCAGCTGCCTCCTATTGTAATTATTTTTCAATGAATTAAGAAATATTTTAAAAACTAATCTATTTTCATTTGCAATACAACAAAAAACAACAGATATAACCCATATTAACAAAACCTTTTTAGATTCATCCATTTTTAAGAAAGAAATGGATTTTTCAGACCAAAAGTTGGAGAATTATTGTCCTAAAGGAACTGAACAAAGGCTCCGATTGTCCTGCCTTTCTACAACAAATTGCCTCAAGATGCATGTCTTTACAATATTTCTCTGGCGAATATTGAAATTTAGTGTTTAATTGTGTGATCTAAACCCTGACTACTGCTTTCCAAAGGACAGAAGAGCCCTACTAAGCAATATTTAGTATTAAAAAGAAATTGAACTAATTGTTTGCACCATTTCTTTTCACTGAAAATAACCCTCCTATTTGGTTAATGCCCACAAGAGAGTATAGACTCAGGAATAAGGCTCTAGGCTTTAGAAAACGAAGAGACCAGGACAACAGAATGAACAGATAGTGCCAGATAGAAGTCAAGAAATTTCAGAAGAAACAGATTATAACCAAGACACCCCAAGATCATTGGCAACAACCCAAGAACCCTACAAAAAGGGAGCAGGCTAGCAGTCACAAAGTTTCATCCTTCTTTTTTACATCTTGTCCTTTCCTTCTCTGAAGATCACAAGTATTCTCTGCTATACAGAAGACAGTTTGCATTCATAGCTGCTGAGTTTCCCACCTACTCTAGGGTGAACTAAAAAAGAACCTTTCAGGAGGAGCCATAAGAGAGAGCTTCAAAGATATGAAATTGGAGGACAGACAACCTGACAATGCCCTTATTTTTATTTTCTGCTTCAGTAGTATCTTTTTACGTGTGTGAGAGACAGGAGAGACAGACAGATAGACAGACAGACAGAGACAGAGAGAAAGAGAGAGAGAGAAAAGTGTACACATTTTTTCCTTCTCATTTTATAGTGCTGAAAATTAGATTAAGTCAGCTTGGGCCAAGCCCAGACCCTCATTTTAAGATAATCATCTTGGGCACTCATTGCCCGTTGAAAAAGGAAGAAAATTGGCAAGCTAAATATTCTCCTCAGCAGCATAAAAAGTGTCAGTTACCCCCAGGTGAACTGAACTCTGCAGACCATTTCTCTGAGGCAGGGGAGAACTTGAATGACTCTCAGAAATGAATTTGATCACAGAATATTTAGGGTCAAAATTACAGCCACATCTTGGTTTTTTTCTAACATTTGCTGTATCCATTGAGAACACCAGGTTTGCTGTATCCACCTTCTTAAGCAAGGGATATTAGGAAGCAAAGCTCCAGTGGATGTTGCCTGACTTCCTTAAAGGAATATAAGATGGGAAATAATGGTTCAGTATTCAGGAGGTCTACACTAAGAATTTATCTATAGCTGTTCAAGCAATTCCAAATCTGTCCAGGTCACTTCATCCTGGAGAATTCTTTTTAATACGAACTATAGTTCTCAATTCCAGCATGAGTCTTTATTGCTGATTCTGCTTTGGGGACTTACATTGGCACTACTTTGGAATTTCAGGAGAATATGCAAAAACATCAGCAGAAAACTGTCACTGGACTCAAAGCGGACAATCTTATGTTGAAAGGAAGCACCTTGCTCAATAGGGCAGTAGGGGCCTCTCTGTGACCTGGAATCAGCCAGAATTGGCACCTGGGGTCTGTGATTTCATGTGCTTAGAATTTTAATCTACCCACAGGGTAAAAATCTAGGCATCTGGGAAATGTATTCACAACGTCTAGATGACCTAACTGGCCCCAGACTACCATGTCTATATTTTGTAGGGGCACAATTGTTTGCACGTTGAGAACAGGGATTGTTTTGGCTTTTCTTTGTATCTCTAGCACTTAGTAAAGTAGTTGGCACATAGCAAACCCTTTTCATTTTTAACCCTTACTTTCCATCTTAGTATCAATACAAGGCAGAAAAGCAGTAAGAACTAGGCAATATGGATTAAGTGACTTGCCCAAGATCACACATCTAGAAATTGTCTGAGGCCAGATTTGAACACAGGACCTCCTGTCTCTGGTATGGCTCTCAATCCATTTGAGCCATCTACCTCCCCCCCCATAGCAAATAATAAATACTTATTGCCTTGACTATGAACAGTCTTATATCCAGGCATAACTTTGAGAGAAGCACATGTGTGAACAGAGTATGTCTTGAGTTGGATAAAGAAGAGAACTGACACCCCGAGAAAATACAAACCTTTGGGCATTTCAAAAATGTTAGCTGGAATAGAGACCAAAAAGGGAAAAAATGGAAGCCAAAAAAGAGCATGCAAATCAGCTGTGTATGCACACAAATATGGAAAATGTGTAAGTAGTAGTTAGTTGAGTAGCTATGCCACATTCTCATTCTCCCTTGCCTTAGGGAGGAAGGTGCCAAGGACCATTGTTATTTGTCCTTCATTTTGAAGAAGACCGATGATATTCACTGGATGATGTCTTGATTTGTTCTTGAATTGATTTAAGTAAGCCAGAATTGCATACAGTCATCAGTCTCACTCTCTCTTCCAGTCATCAGAGTCCAGCTGGAGGACACAAGTAAGAAGGACTGGTCATGGCCCCAGATGCCATGAATGGCTTTGGAGTTTTTCATGTATGACCAAGCTCTAAGTTATTCACATTTCTATTTCAGTTGCTTTCGTGGCCATTGGAAAACATTGTTTTTATCTGCTCCTTCAACCAATGGAAGTCTTCACATGCTTGGTGTAGACATCCTCCTAATTCACCAAAGATTCAGTACCTTTGCTGCTACTTTTCTGAGCTCCTATTCCATGAGGTAGATAGATGTGTTACAAGGATATACAAGTAAAATGCCAAAGTTGACCATTATTGTAGTGAATTGTGACAAATGACAAACCAATTTTCATGTTCCTTAGTTTGGTCTTTGGCTTTGTTCAACTAAAAGATCTGTCAGGGAATGCCCTTGGTGGAAAGTTCCATTACTAGAGCAGCCTGAGGCCATAGGTTGGCCGGCCATTCTTTGAGAAGAAAGTCATTGAATGTTGTTATAGTTGGAAAGGTATTAAAGGTTTCCTGTCTGAGTCATAGCTTGTTTCCCATTTGAGGTCTGCATTCTTCTCAAATAGTCTAGCATCCCTGACAAATGGCTACCTGGCTTCCACTTTAAGAAGAACAGGGAGAGGGAACTCCTGAGGGTATAGCTGATTCCATCTTTGGACAGTTCTCATTATTAGAAAACTTCTCATTATGAGTCGAAATCTGTTTCACTGTCACTTCTAGCCAATAGTTCACTGTGATCCTTCCAGAATGATCAGAACATGTCTTTGGCTCTTCGTATATTTGAAAGCAGAAATTATTCTTTCCCTGTTGTTTTTTCCTTCTTCCTCACTAATTATCTCATCACTTCCACTAAGCTTGTTCTAGATAATCGATGCCTTTTTTTCTAAAATAATCTACTGTAGATATTAAAAATTTCTTTAAAAGGAACACTATATTCTAAGTCACTATAGAATGCTAATTGAAATTAGCTACACTATTTACAAATCTTTTGTTCCACCATTAAGAATAATAGACATTCAACTCTACTATTCTTCTTTTATTCCAGGCATTATTATTCCTACCCTTGTCTCATTAAAAAAAAAAACTTACCTTCAAACTTAGAATCAATACTGTGTATTGGTTCCAAGGTAGAAGAGTGGTTAGGGCTAAGGAATGGGGGTTCAGTAAATTTTTCAGGTTTATGTAGTTAGGAAATGATGGAGGCCAGATTTGAACTCAGGGACCTCCCAATTGTGGGTCTGTCTCTCAATCCACTGAGTTACCTATCTGCCCTGTACTTGCCTCTTAATGCTCAGGATATTTTTGTTTGGAAAACTACTAAGATGGTCAGTGGAGACACTCCTTCTCCTGTATTGGCAGTATCCACTTATTAATGTTCCAGAGCTGGAAGGAGTAGAGGAGTGTCTGGAGGCTAAAAAGTAAAGAGATGTGTTACTCTGTGATACTCTTGTTATAGTGAGCTACATGTGGCATTTTTGCCAATCAGTGCTGTAAAGACTTCAAGTTGCTCCAAAATTAAAAGAGTTAAGTGCCTCAGGGCATGGTCTCTGGTTTAAAGGGTGTAGGAACAAGATTGTGGAGGAGAATATAGCAGAAGAGTAAAATGAATGAAATAGCCTACTGGTGTTGAAATTTCATATTTGTCCAAAGGCAATTTCTTTGCTAGCACACACAGTCCATCATAAGGACCATTATGTATTAGAGATTGGTACCATCCTTGGATTGGTGATTGAATCCATGTGGACTAGATCAGAGTGTAACACTAGTGGTACAGATCATATATTTTCTTTGTTCTGTCTCTGCCTGTCTGTCTCTGCCTCTCTCTCAACCCATGATTTTACTAATAGAGGAAGCTCTAGGTATGAGGACCTTCTGCTCATATAGATCAACATTTTTTCCCTCTAACTTACTGCCTCTAAGAGTTTCCTGGGGCACTTAGAATAAGTAACTAACCAATAGTTACACAGTTGAAAGACAGAGATGAGATTTGAACCTAAATCTTCCTGACTTCAATTTCTACTCTATCCATTACACTATACTGCCTCTCCTTTCATCTATGTTGTACCATAAAATTTGGCCCTTTCTGTCAAATGAACTTGAAACGTTTGCCTAAATCCACTGTGTTTGGCCTGGATTCTATGTACCTAAATTTCTGATAACTCTATTTCCATATTATTGGCTTCATTTTTCATCTTGTATATTTTACTTTATGCATACTAACAAAGGTGTACATGAAACCAAAATTTAAGTACCCTAGCTGTAGAACAGCACCATTTTGTGGATCTTGATGGAACACAAGAGTTGTCCATCAGCCATTCTTCATTCTCATCACATCTTCTTCCCTTCCTATTCATATATCTTCGTGCCATTTCATTTTTGTTCCATAAAATTTTGTTCTTACTCACAGAAAGATAATAATATCAAGCCCAGCTCTTTTATTTGCTCCTCCAAGGAAAACTTGTGAGTCATCCATCCATTTCCGTTCATTTACAGTGAAAATATCAAGGTAGATATGGTTCAGTTCCTTCAATACTTGCCCACATATTAATGTGACCAGCTACTAGTAATGAGTGTCTATTTCCTAGGCCACTTCCTAAGACCACTGACACAATTTGTTGCAAGGATCTCACCCAAAACCTTTCTCCATGAGTACAATCCAGCATTTGATGCTCATCTATTGGCATGACCTTGAAGAACACTGAGTCACTTCCATGTTATACTGCTAAGCACCTGGATATGCATTTTGTAAAACATTATTTACAATAGAATAATTATTGAATTGGTTTTTCCTAATCATTTAAGGGGGTCCAGATTATATTCAGTTCAGCAAACATTTATTAAATGTTAAATTAAAAGAACTGTCCAAAGCATTGGGGGAAATACAAAATCTTAATAAGAGAAGGAAAAAAAATAAGCATTTATTAAGCTCCTACTATATGCAGGTACTATACTAAGTGCTTTGAAAATGTTATCTTATTTGATTCCATGATGCTTCATAGAATTCAGTTTAGAGTAAGCACAAAATATATATCTATAACTCAAATATATAGTGTTCCACGTACAGTTTGTTGCTCATAGACTTATGCATAATGTAGTTGATAAAACCAATGAGTAGGCTCATGAATGAGGAATAACTATACATAGAAAACTCTATTGCAAAAGTTCTTAATCTTGTGTCTGTGATCCTCAAAGTAGTCTGTGAAAAGATTTTAGGGGTTCCAGAAACTTGGATGGGGAAAAATCACATCTTTATTTTTATAGCACCTACAACATAGCAAATGCTTAATAAATATTTATTGACTGACTTATTAAACTCTAATTGAAATTTAGTCTTTATTGAAATTAATTTTAACAAGCATTGTTCTAAGAATGGACCTATCACATAAAATGCATTTAAGACTTTCTGGCATATTATTTCTGTAGGGATTTTTTAAAGTGTTGTCAAATAAATTTCGGCATGGATTATTTGGGGTGATGCAAAATTAAAGAAAACTACTTGCTCTGCCCTTCAATGTTATGGGAACTTGGACAAGTTTTTCAGCATATCTTGAAGTCACTTTGGCAAGTTCCAACACAAATTTGTCTAGCCTAAGAAAAGCTCCCATGTCACTCTCACAAAACCCAGACCCACAAAGACTAGCCTGATCTCCCCTGAGATCTTCACTTTCCTTGTCAATGTAATAATCCTAACCTCTGTGATTTCCCTGTGTGAAAACTAGAAGGAGACACACAAAATTTACACATGACTTCAAGAAAGAAGAAAACCTGTATTAGTTAGAAAATCTTGAACCTTTGGGCTCCATCTCTCAGAATTCTTTCTTCATTCCTTTTTCCATCTTCATTTACGTGCATCCTTACATTATTGTTTATATAGTTCTGTGACTCCTCCCTTGCTCTCTCTTTTTCCACATGTCCAGCTGGGTTAGCTGGTTTTTTCACTCTTGATTTTTATGTTAGTTGATATTAATAAACTACATAAATATTATACTTGGAGATATTGTATACTAATTTTGAAGCTCACAAACCCCCAGTAGCCACTGTAAGTGCAGAAACTGACATTTTGACCCATTCTCACCCTTCTATATACAATCAGCTGTATCTTGCTTTGATTTATCAGAACAATGGATTGGTCAGAGAAATCACAAGAATTCATAGATTTGTGGAAATAAATGTCTTTTAAAATGTATTAGTAGAGAAGGCTAGGTGGTTCAGTGGATAAAGCAGCAGGAATGAAGATAATGGGAAGTCTTCAGTTTAAATCTGCCCTCAAAGACTTCCTAGTTGAATGACACTGGGCAAGTCACTTAATTCCAACAGTTCTGATTTGGAACCAATAGTATCAATTCTAAAGCAAAAGTTAAAGTTTTTCTTTAAAAAATTACAAGTGACCACCTTTCATGGGTGAGGGGTGGGGGAGAGGCATAATCATAGGAGACCAACACTGGACTAATGGCTTATATTTCTCTCTATTTGTGTTACCACAATTTTCATGGACAGTTCCTGCGCCCAAAGTGTGTGTCTACTGTGGTCTCCATGACACTCTATTTTCCTGACAAAATCAAAGCATCCTGCCCTTCCCTAATTCCTTTGGTTACAAGAATACCAAGAACAAGAGATCAACAGCTGGGAAAAATTGGTTCAATGTTCACTTAAGGTTTCTCAAGGAAATGAAGTGGGAGTATAAGCATATGGCTAACATCTAGGGTGCTTTCCCTAAAGAATGACACTAAAAACTCCAGGATATGAGTACTTGTATTTTCTATTCCTGTGTGTTCTGCTACCCTCTCTTAGCCCTTAGTTTTCAGAGCTTGAATGCTGCTCCACAAGGTCACAGGGCAAGTATCACTTATAATTCTTTGGAAGCAGTATTCTCAAACTCTGCTTTCAGAGTTCTAACCCCAGTTCCACTAATACCTTGCTTTGATAACTCCAGCCATGTCACCATACCCTCCGTGAACCTCAGATTCCTCACCTGCAAGACAGGAATAATTACACTGAAATGGCTTCCTAGAGCTCTGGTGAGGAATAGATAATGATAATGATCATTAAGCATTTTCATCATCCTCAGGTATTAAATTAAGTGCCCATTGCATGCTGAGCTCTGTAAGTGGTACTTGGGATGATGTGGAACGCTTCAAATATGTCCTACCTTCTCAAATCCCCTAGGTTATATTGAAAAGAGAAGAAAGGTCTACAGAAAAAGGTGAATTATTACCAATAAATCAGTAACTTAATAATTATTGTTACAGGAAAATTATGAAATTGTGAAGTCAGGCATGGTCCCAGTCTTCCAGCCTGTGCCACATGCTTTCTCAGATGTCACTTGGGAGGACAAGGATGACAACAATGATGATGGAGATGATGGCTAGTGTTTATATAATACCTATAATATACCAGAAACTGTGCTAAGATTTGACAAATAATATTTCATTGATCCTCACAACCTGGTGAATTAGATGTTCTTATTATCTCAATTATATCAACGAGGAAGACATAGATTAAGTGATTTGCTTAGAATCACATAGTAAATGTCTGAGGTCAGATTTGAACTCAAGGGGTAAAGTGACTATCTATAGGTCACCATGTACGTTCATTGTAGAGGTAGAGTTTGATCAATTCAAGTTCATTTTAACTCCCCAGCCAATCCTCTACTCTAATTAAAATTCATACACAAATTTTGGTAAGAAAATAGTGGACTTGAAGAAATTAGACAACCCAGAGGTGGGCATCTCTGGCTTACTCAGTTTTATAGATGAAAGTCGAGTTCATATATTGAGAAATAAGTTAGAGAACAACCTTTTGGCATTCCATGTTTCTCTTATAGTACTTTAACTCCCTTTTATCTTCAAAATAAGGCACTTAACCCTGTGTATCTGAGTTTCTTCACAAGCAAAATGAATGGGAGAAGGAAATGAAAACCACTCCATCGTCTTTACCAAGAAAATCCCAAATGGGATTACACAAAGTCAGACATAACTGAAAATACTCAACCACAACATCCTTCAAAAGATATTCTTCAATGAGAAAATTCCCTCTATTAGTGCAGACCATGACACATCTGTGTCTTCTCAGTCTCTGTAGTTCTTGTCCATGTTCTCCTGTACCTTGGGTGACATATTTAGAAGTTAAAGCTGCCCAAGTGGTCCAACACACTCATTTTATAGAAATTTTATAGGGGAAATTGAAGAACTGTTAACTATGAAATTACTTGCCTAAATTACACATATAGAAAGTGCCAAAGTTAGTATACTCCACAGAAACTCCAACTGTCAGTTACTTTCCTATGCCTTTTTACATTCAATCAATCAATAGGAATCCATCACTTGGACTGGCCCAACTACTATCTTTTACCCTCATCATGTGACTGGGGTGCCTCTTTATTGTCTAAGTATACAACCCTCCAATGAAACGTGTGAGCCATTTTTGAACACAACTGAGCATGTTTTGGTCCATCATTCATCTCTCCTTTGTCTTATGGTTCAATATGGTTCAATCACTCACAATCTTGATTTTTTTTTAAAGATGGTGGTCTTCTGTTCTCAGCAACCAGGTGACACTTCCAAAAGAAGAGATGTGACAAAAGTATGAGTTTTGGAGCCAGGGAGGCTGAGCAATTTGTGAATGTTTAAAGTGCTATAAATTTCAGATTTTCACTCTTCTAAATCTAAAGATTTTTTAAAGATATATTGGTTCCTAATCATTATCATTCCTTGAACTCAACTGCACATTGAATTTGATATGAATAATCTAATAGGTTCAGTAAATGTTTCTCGAGCACCTACAATGTGTCCAACACTATACTAGATTCAGAGAGGGGTAGGAAAGAGAAGTGAGTAAGACATATTCTTCAGTCTCCTGGACACTTCAACAGCCATGGAATAGTGGGTAATGAATGCACCTCTTTTTTTTCTTCAAATGATTATGTTAATATCTTTTCCCTTCAGCAATCAATCAATAAGCATTTATTAAGTACCACATATGTGCCAAACACTGAGGATACATACTCTCAAGGAGTTTCCTCCATTCTAACAAGGAAAAGAAAAATAATTTTTGTGGTGAGTGAGTGAGTGTGTGTGTGTGTGTGTGTGTGTGTGTGTGTGTGCCTGTGCTTGTGTCTGCCTGTGTGCATAGAATAAATACCAGGCAATGCGCAGGAGGCATTAGAATCTGGGCAATTAGGAAAGACTTCAGGTATATGAAGTGAGCCTTGAAGGAAGAAAGGGATTCTAAGAGGAAATAGTGAGTAGGGAATACATTCCATATCCAATTGGAATTAGAAATATAGTGTCATTCATAAGAAACATAGAGGTCATTTCCAAATATGACTTTCCCACCCCCAAACAGTCAACCTCTGTAACAAGAAGAAATAAAATAATAATGAAACAATTCAGCAAATTGAAGCAACACCACAATGGTGAATGATGACAAATTCAGTGGTCCTCACCATCAGCCTGGAATCAAAGCATCTTGGTTCTAGGGATGAATATCTGAGCTCTTTTATTTTATCACTTACTGTAAAAATCAAGATGCTGAGGACCATGAACATTAAGTAAGCTACCCATGATCAGAAGGGGTACTTTTCAAGTCAGGATATCAACTTGGGAATTCTGAATCCAGAATTAGTGCTGTTTCCTTTGTTCCTTACTATTTCTCCTTCCTCTGAGTAATCTTGGTTTCTCCAAGGCTATGCTAGTAGAGCACAAGCTCTAGACTCTGCCAGCCTAGTAAGACTCTGATTACTATCCTAGAAATATGCTATATGTTTGCTGCCCAATAATTCACTTAACTAATAAAATATTTTTAAAATATCTCCAAAAGCCAGGGACCAATTAATTACTTTTGGAAGGTTGGGGGAGAGTTGAAGAGCAGAAACATATATGCCAAGATTTGGAGTTGCTGCCATCTGCATCAGAAGCAACATCTACATTTAATCAGTCAATTATCATTTAGTAAGTGCCTACTGTATGTCAGAGACTGTGCTAAGCTCTTTGTAATTATAGTATGTTAGAGTATCCATTGAAGTGATTAATGGATAGAAGAAATACAAAGTTCTATTGCAGAACTGTGGGAAGGAAGGATTACTCCTAGCTGCATGGGGCACCAAAAAATCCTTTATAGAAGAAATAGCAACAGAATTGGACTGTGACAGATGGGCAGAATTGTGCCAGATAAATATAGAACATAAATGGTCATAGAGTTGGGATGGATCTTAGAAGCCATCAAGCCCAATTATTTCATTTTACAGGTGAGGAAACTGAGGTAAAAAAGAGACCAAATGCCTTACCAGGGAGAATTAGCTAATGAGTATCTGAGGTCTGATTTGAACTTGGGTCTTCTTGACTTTAATGTAATGTCCTATTCACTAAATTATAATATCTAGTAGCTCTAGAATAGAATTTATAGCTAGAAAACCTAGCTAACCAAAGATATTTGTTTCATTTCAAGAGACTTGGATATGGGGGCAGGTCAGTGGCTCAGTAGATAGAGAGTCAGACCTGGAGACAGGGTCCTGGGTTCAAATCCAGTCTCAGACACTTCCTAACTATGTGACTCTAACTGAGTCACTTAATCCTAATTGCCTCATCCTTACACTTCTCTGATTTGAAATTGAGGTTTAGTATCTCTTCTAAGACAGAAGGCAAGGGTTAAAAAAAGAGGTTGGGGTATGGTGAGGTGGGCAGTGATTAAGTATGTCTTCTTTATCACATAGCATATAATGTTTTAGAGATAAATTTAAAATCTCCTGATAGAAAGAATTGCAATGGGCTCTGAAGCTGAAATTTCCCAGGAACAGAAAAAATCTACGCACTCAAAGAAACATGTGCAAAGACTGGGGCTGGTGGTGGGATTGCTAAAGTAATTGAAATCCATGGAGCTTATTGGGATAGAGCCAACTCTGTACATAGGAAGCCAAGTCCAAACTCTCAGAAAACATCTCCAAATGTCTTTACCTTCTTTTCTCATGTGTTTGGAACAGACCATGCAGTGCTAAGACATCCTGTTCTGAAAACCATATACACATTCACACACACACACACACACACACACACACACACACACACACACTGCTACAGCATTAGCTAACACATGATTTTTTTTTAATTTTAGGGATGAGTGAATTGAATTTGCCAACTTTTGGATACTTTGAAAAATTATGACTCTCTAGTTATATGACAGCAGCTTTCAGAGGTCATAACATGTCTCTGGCTAAACTTGATTTCACTACTTCAGCCTGTTCTTTCTCCCATAGAGAAACAAGAACAACAGTGTTTTTCGAACAGGAATTTTTATTGTTTAGATATTACCAGTTCCCATATTTATTTTTAATTAAATTCATCTAAAAATCCCCAAATATTTTTAATGAAACCAAATGTTGTATAATTAAAATAACCAGTCTTGTCCCTAGAAGACAAAGCCATATTCCTTCTTTAATTAGAAAGAAGGAGAATTCAGAAGGAATTATGTTGTTGTTAGACAAAAGTCATTGGTAGGGAGTAGGAGGTGGATAGATTGATGGAAGGACGGATAGATAGATAGATAGATAGATAGATAGATAGATAGATAGATAGATAGATATGCAGATATATGTGAGTGGATAGGTATATGTATGTGTGTATGTATGTATGTATACATATATATATATGGAAAACCTAAAATCTAAGAACAAAAGGCACCAGGAAAAGGTTTTCCTAAATTTCACAAATGCATAATGTTTTAGAGGAAAATTTAATTGCACTTCCTAGAGTTCTATGAAACATGTGGTTCTAGATTCCACCATCTTTATTAAATTTATTCATTAATTTCTTTTATAAGCATTTAGGAAAAACTCTTCCTCAAAAATCTAGTATTTGAAACATCGTATGTTCATATTCTTCTCTCTGTGGCCATTAAGTGCTTATTTCCTAGCCTTCCCCACCCCACTTGTCCTCTCCTATCAATTAATGCACCATTGCATAATAGAAAATAGAGCTNCTCTCTCTCTCTCTCTCTCTCTCTCTCTCTCTCTCTCTCTCATCATTATCAAGTTCTAAGCCCTTCATTCTTATCCCTTTGGGATCTGGGTAGAGAATGAATTAATGAAAATTCCCCTGAAACTCAGAGTTTATGTCTTAATGGTTGATTAGCTATTTGTGAGTCCACCGCTATGCAGTAATCAGAACCACAATTAAATAAGTGGTTGTATGAAAAAAACAAATAAGCAATATGTTTCAAGAACAAACCTCCTTTTCCGCATTCAGATTCAGAATGATTGGCTGAATTAGGCCCAGGGAGGATGGAGAGAGATGCATTGACTACACTGGTCAATTCACTGTGTGGAATTCTGATGGTCAAAGGCCCCATAGACAGGAAACGGCGTGGTATAAGGATTCAAGGGCTGAGATTCCAAGATCTGCAGTTCAAATATGAGACTGCTGAGTAAGCAACAGAACATCCTTCCAATATCATACTTCAGCTAGTTAGAAAACTGGGCTAAGTTCCCAAGCTTCTTTGAAATGCAGGAGTTTTATCTGAAGTCAGGTTTCTTTCTTTTTAACAAGGCACCAACTCAAGCATAGACTGTCCTCGAATGAGGGTGGGAAAACGAAGGACGCAGATTCAGGCTTCCTTTTCTTCAAAGAATTCCCTCCTGTGAGCAGCCCAAAAAGCTTTCAGAATTTAAGGAAAAACTGTCAAACGAATCCCTAGCCTTGTTACAAACTTTATAAATCTCTGCAATTTCCTCCTCATTTTCCAGGGTGGTTATTTGTCATTTCACTCGTCACTCAAGTCAGCCTCGAAGGTCCACGTTGGAATCTAATGTGGTCTTTCTGCTTTCTGTTTGTCCTTTCCCTCTGGTAGCCTCTGTGACTAACCTTCCACAGGAAGTGCTTCATGACTTCTGGCTCGAAGTAAGAGGGATTTTTTTTTTCGTTTTTTGTCTTGGAGGTTACATGATTACAGAGGACTTAGGATGACTATCATTTATAGCCTCGTAACGTTCCACATCAATTAGAAACACCTGGCAGATGCATTAGAGGTCTGGATGGGATTATTGCTCCAAAACAGGTGTTTAACAGAATGGAGCAATAAGAATGATTGCAATTAGGGGTGCCATTGGGTACATTTGAAAATCGGCACATCTCTAGTGTCAATTAAAAAACACTGATCTAACCAAAGGCCCATTACAAATCGGTCTCCCAATGTTCAGCAAAACTCATTTGACAGGACTTGGTCACAAAATAAATGCTTTTTGTCTCTTATGAACAGTCTCATAATTGTTTTGGAGTTGAAAGTTCTCGAAAGAAATGGGTAGATGACCAGATGGTGCTTAGACAGAGTTTGCTTTATGATAATAAATAGGATGTGGATAAATACAACTGAAAGATGAACCAGATGAATAAACAATTCATGCTCTGCTAGGGCTCTCTGACCACCAGAGAAGGAATAGGGAAGACTTGACCCAATCTGAAGGCAACATCCAAAAGGACACGAGGAGAGAGACAGAAGTAGATGAAGGGAAGAGATGAGGCAAATTGTTGCTACTCTGTGGATTCCACATTCCCAAAGATCAGCACATATGCTCCCAGGGGAGCCGGGAAGATTTCCTGTAGATAAGAAATGGTCTCCAGATGTTCTATCAGCCCACATAATCTTATATCCCAAAGGAAGACAATTGTCTTGTTAAATTATATCTTACATATTATCGGGAAGGTCTCTAAGGTGCTTCTTGTCTAAGGGTTATGATGTTGGTCCAAACACAAAACATTCTGGTTCATTGAATGTCTCCCTCTGACAAGAGAATTAAATCTTTATATTCATCCCCCTCATTTTACTTTGAGCTCTATCATAGGCAATCATACGATCAGTCCAAGAAAGGAAGTCTGCTTTATTTTTCTAGGCTTTTTTTCTCTCTGATGTTTTGACACGCTTCCTTGCTCCTCATTACTTGCATTCATTTACCTTATCACTATGCTTTTTGCCTTTGAACTAAGTGCTTTTGGCTTCCAACAATAACCCAGTCTGTAGAAAGTCTATGCCCCCATCCAAATGTTAGCCCATTCTGTAAGGATGGATTTTTGTGCAGAGGAGATGGAACCAAAGGAGGAGAAACCAGTTACAGGCTCCTTTATTATTACAATTTTGGCAGAGCCAGCTTAGGTAAAGTGCCTAAATAACTCCTGTGGTAAAAATAAAATAAAGTAAAATAAAATAAAATAATAAAAAATAAATTCTCCTCCATTGGTTCCATCTCCTTTGCATAAAAATCCCATCCTTACAATTCTATCAGCTGAGGAGTGATGCATATTCTTATGTAATAGGCAGTCATGGAATCATGGAAGTTAGAACAAGAAAGAACATCAGTGAGAATGAAATCCAAACTTCTTATTTTCAAGAGTAAATTGAGGCACAGGAAAGAGAGGTGCAGAGAGAGAGGTTAACTCTCCCCAGGGCAGAGAGATAATAATGATGGTGATGATAATGTTACCTGCTAAGATATATAAACACCATATATATTACATAAAGTATATGTATATATACATAGATGTATGTGCATGTTATAGTATACTATATATAATATATAAAAATATACTCTTATGTACTACATATATACACTATTATATATACTAGGTATGTGTGATATTTTATATATACTATACAATGTGTGTACATTTATTATATATAACACACATATATGTGTGTATATATCATAACCTCTCTATATGTATGAATATATATCATTCCTTGACTGATATATCTATCTCATATCATATATGATCCAGGGATATGAACAGACACATCAAAAAGAATTGCAAACTATTAATAGGTATGCAAAAGCAAATTCCAAATCAGTAATAATAGGAGAAAAACAAATCAAAATAACCCCAAGTTTCACCATATACCATCCCAATTAGCCAAGATAAAAATATGGGAATTAATAGTGTTGGAAGGGTGGTGGGAAGATGGGCACACTAGTACATTGTTAATGGAACTGAAAATCTGACCTTTTTAAAAAACAAAATGTCACTGAGTGGCTCAGTAGATAGAAAGTCATGCTTAGAGATGGGGGGTCTTGGGTTCAAATCCAACCTCAGACACTTCCTAGTTGTGTGACTTTGGACAAGTCATATAACCCCATTTGCCTAGCCCTTACTTCTCTCCTGCCTTGGAACCAATACTTAGTATTGATTCTAAGATGGAAGGTAAAGGGTTTTTAAAAAATCAACATGGAATCATGCAAATAAAGTAACCAAAACCTTTGAACCAAAGACCCCACTACTGCAATTATACCTCAAGGATTTTATTGAAAAGAAAACAGTCCCAATACACAGAAAAATATTTAAAACAGTACTTTGGCAGGGGAGAAAAGAATTGAAGATATACATTGATTATAGAGTGGCCAAAAAAGATCATGGCACATAGGATATTATTCTTCTGTAAAAAATAGCAAATATGATGAATATAGTATCTGATGAGGAATGAAATAAGCCAAGCCAAGTAAACAATATATAAAATGACAACAACAACGTAAACAGAGAGAACAGGCACAAAACAATCATGAGTGACTGGTCCAATATTAAAAAGTAGAAGCATAGCCTCCAAGAAAACATATAATAAAACAATCCCATCCACTCCTTTTTAGAAGTAGGAAGTCCACTACTATGGAGCATTACATACATTTCAAACTTTTTCAATGTATTCATTGGTTGTAATTATGTTTTTTCTTTTTTTCTTGTTTTTTTTCTTTAAAACATCATTTTTACATGTCATGGTTTGTGGGGAGGGAAATGTATAATAAGTAAAATTCTAATAATTAGAAACCCCAAATGTCTCAATCAAAATTTACCTTTAAAGTAAAAGAAACTATAGCAAATATTTATGTACAGGTTTAAGGTTTCCAAGGTACTTTAGACAATTCTATGTCATTGTAACTTCCCTTTTAGAGATGAGGGAACTGTGTCTGAATAGAGTTAAATAACATGCCTAGGATCACAAATCTGATTCAAACCCAGGTCTTCCCAACTCCAACCCTGATTATCTAAAAATATTTATTAGGCCTTTATCAGGTCTAAAGAAAACATAAAGGATAAGCACTGAGAATACAAAAAGAAATTTAAGAAAAAAAGAGCTCACATTTTGATAGGGGAGCATAACTACGACATAAAACAGCTATACATTATATGAAGAGATGCAGTGGCCCTTAGAGGGCAGGAGCCAGACAAATAATGTCTCTTCTTTAGAATTTTTTTCCATCAATGAAAGCATATCAGTTTCTGATGTTCTACCATTTCCAGGTGAGAGATGAGAAAATTGAGTGGAGAAAACTCTATAATGAACCATGCTAATTCAAATAATTTCAGTCTGGCTTTTTGATACTGGCCTCCATATTATCCTGCCTGAGACCTAGCATTGATGGAGGGGCAGAGAATACTTGTGTCAATACCAAGGACAGATATTATTTTAGGCTTTTCTGTTTTGGATATCCACCCAGAAATTTAACAATATATCTCTACTGGATGAACCATTTGGTTGATCTATACTGTAAAAGGAATGAAGCTAATGAAAAATAAAGAACTACTTTTATTATCTATTATACAAATACAGAAACTATAGGAAGCCTGAATCCTACAATGTCCCACAATGAACATTCTCTACTGCTGCTTATCATTCCATGAGAAAACCTGGCAAAAGAGGGGTCTGTTATACTCTCATCTACCTCAGTTGGTGTAGGTGCTTCAGTTGAATCTACTGTACTTCAAGTTCCTGCCTACTGGCACCTATTTAACTTAATATTTCTGCCAGCATAAATTTGTATTTCCTGGGTTTCCCCAACTCCATTCATTTATACCTCTATGACTATTTCCTAACTTGATGTAATCTATATTTGGACCTGTACTATCTTGGCATCATAAGATCTGGATTCATAATGAACGAGCAAACTGAAGTTCCAAGAAGGGAAATGACTTGCTTAAAGTCACCAAGTATTAATGGAAGAACCAAATTTAAATTTAAACCCAAATGGTGAATGCTGATTCTTCTGGTTGCCATATCATAGTTTCCTCCATGAACACTAGTTGACACAGACAAAGAAATCTCTTCTGAGTCAACGTCTGGCTCTAGAAGGAACTCATGCCTACAAATTCCTATTATCTCAATTAGAATATGATGCTAATGGTGCCACAGTCATGGGTTTGTTCCCCATTGAGCTATTATGTTCCTTCCATATCAAGATCACAGAGTAGATAGATTTGGACTTGGAGTCCAGAAGAACTGATTCAGATACTCACAAGCTGTGTCACCCAAGAAAAGTAATTTAACCAATTGATGTTTAGTTTGCTCACATGTAAAGTGAGGAAGTTGGTCGTGATGATCTCTATCATTCCTTCCAGCTTTCAATTTATAATATGTAATTCATGTAATAGGTGAAGTGATTTCTAAGACCAATTCAAAAAAGAGATCAATTCCAACTCTGAGAATCTTGGTTTCTAATATTTTCTTGCTGAGCTCTTTAAGAAAACTACACTATGCTGCTCAGGCTCTTGCAGAATCTTCTCCCGTATTCTAACTTAATGACCTTTGAATACATTGGCTTCACCACGTTGGGAAACAGATATGCCCACCATAATGTCTAACTTTTCTCTCAGGCTCACTTCTGACCTAAATCTCTGCTCTGTCTCACCACCACATTCTAGTGAACTTCCACCTCCCTTTGGATGTCCTATTCTCACAGGAAAACACCCCAGCTGTTCAGAAGTTAGAAGGCAGCCCAATTGTTGTATAATTCATTTACAACAGGCACTTGGAGCACACAGACAAATTACCTAGGACTGGTAATGCCCTAGGGAGGCACCGAGAAGCTGGATGCTAAGCACATTCTCTAGTTTTGAAGTCCTTAGGGCCTCGCTCTCAACTCTGCTTGACATGAGCACCTGGAAGGTCAGTCCTAAGAATGCTTGATGTAATTACTGGGGCTCCATTTATACAAAAAGAAAAAAAAATAGAATTAAAAACTTAAGTACTCAATTTTTCTTGGGAATACTAAATGAGTCTCATGCACTCATAAAAAAGAAGTAGAGGAGGGAATCAAGAAAAGAATGAGACAGAGAAAAAGAAAAGAAAAATAATGAGAGAAATGAAGATAAAAAACAGAATAAATGTCAACTGTATAATAATAACTAACTTTTATATAACCTTTTAAAGATACCATAGATATAAGTGGCAGTCAGTAATATAGATTTATCCATGGCCCAGTGCCTTTAAAGGAAGAAGGGGTGATTGAAATGAAGAGCCAGCAAACTGACCAGTGCCTGAGCAGCATGAATGATTAGGCTGGTGGGATGGGAAAGCCACCTCATGGGATGAAGCTTCAGAGATTTGGGAGATGATACTGAAACTGTGTCTGAAGATTTAGAGTACAAAACATACTTTGCTAGTAAAATCTTCTCCAAAGACACATTAAGTGCATCTTGAGCCAGTGGATTTTAACAATAGCCTATTGTATGTTTCAGAGGATTCTGAGATTCTTACTTAGTTAAACTGTTTTATTCACTTTAGGCCAAAATAATCATTCCCATTCCTTTTTCTCTTTCTCTCTAGCTTTTTTTAAAATTTGGTTTTTTATATCACTGAAAATTCTCCATATTACCCTACTATAAACCCAACCTTGTAAAAGATACACAAAAAAGATGAACAACAAAATGTCTATATGTCCATGTCAACTAAAATATGTAAAGCAATATTCTATGGCTTCACAACAGAGAGGTTTCTCTGAATCAGAGTTTGGATGTGTTTTTCTCATGATAAGCATAATTAATCAGAGTTAGTTTCTAAACTTTGGTTACTTTCACTCACATTACTGTGGTTTTTGTGTTTAACTCTCCCTCTGCTCATAAAAATTTTCCCATGGTTTTCTGAATTCCTTATGTTTGTCATTTCTTATGGTACAATAGTATCTCATTACACTTGTATAACACATTTTTCAACAACACCCCAATTTATGGGGGAATACTTTGTTTCTATTTTTTTTAAATCACAAAATGTACTACTATAAAAACTTTGATGAATATGGTCTTTCTTTTTGTCTTTGACTTCCTTCTGGCATCCAGGAATGGAACTTTGTGGATCAGATGGTATAAACAGCTTAATGACTATGTTCACAATCCCAAATTGGTATTCACAATACTTGGACCATTCTCATGGGTCCACCAACATATTAGTATGTCTGTTTTCCCACAGCCCCTCCGATGTGGACACTTTCCATTATTCATCATCTTTATTGATTAATTAAGGGTAGAACCTCAAGGTTATTTGTGATTTGGAGTATTTTATTATAAAATTGTTGAGAATCCTGAGAATGCCTGATGTAATTACTGGAACTCCATTTGTACCTCTTGTTCATATTCTTTGTCCAAATATCTCTTAGGGACTATTCCTATTTCAAAGATGAGAGAATCAAGAAACAAAAGAAATGGATGACCTGCTCTTATTCACATTGCAAGGCAATAGCCCCATGAAGATAAAAATTCAGGAATTCCAGATGTTGAGTCTTGTATTAAACTGGATTTGTTCCATATGATTATCCTTGCTTTTTCTAAAATACTTCATAGAGTGCATCTGCTTTATATTCTGAGACCTCACCATCAAGAAAGATCCTAAACACATGCAACCTAGGAAGTATGTGAGGGCAAGAGATTAGAAGATACAGCATCATAATCCATCAAGCTATAATTCATTTCCCTCTGTTTCTAATATCCTTACTGACCCACAAGGTTCTAAGTTCATTGATTCAGACAGAGAGATACCAGACAGGAACAATCCATTTTAGTCTATTAAGCACACTTAAAACAAATTGGGTTCAATCCAATTTTAAATTCTATCATGATAATCAATCCCTATCTAAACCCAAGCAGTGATTCCTGGCTTCCATTCAATTGCTATACAGATGTTATATTTCAAGAGCATTTTTAATTTAATATTTTTTTAAAAAGAAACCTTTTGGGGTTTCTGAATTTTTTTCTACACCTTCATATTGATATATGGCATATACTAAAACATTTAATGATGGATACTTCTTTACCTTATTTTTCAAATGGAAATGCATTGTCCTCAATTCTTTGATTTTACTTCCAAGGAAAAAGCTAAAAAAAATCTAAAAAGTCTCCAGGAAATGAAGAATCAAGAGACTTATTTCAAGCTCTGCTTTTTTTCTACTGTCCTTTAGATTGATTCAGTCACTTATCCCTTGATATCATTCTCATGTTCCTGGTGTAATCCTCTAGCAGTGTTTCTCAAACTATGGATATCCAAGAAATAGCAATGACACTATAAAAAAAACAGAGCTCCAGAGTTCCAATATTCTATTAGAGGTCGTAAAGGCCAATTGTAGTATAAATAGCTCCATCTATAGTCCAGATCCTTTTGATCCAAGTTCTAATTCTTTATCTCTTATTCCCTTCTTGGACATCTTTTCTAAGTCACTGAGAATAGTAAACCATTAGATCCTAAGGACCTAAAGCCTTGTGTCTACATTTCCATATATTCCTCCTCTGTGCAATTTTTTCAGAGTTCATAACAGGCTGATCTTCTTTATTTATCTGTTTTGGCTACAATTAAAAATTTACTCTTTAATCTTAGCAGTCTACAGACAAAATTCCTAACCTGACTCTGGTCAGTCATCTACCTTGAACTCTGATATCCTTAGCTAATAACAAATACTCATTCTTTCTCATCTATTTAATTTGTTTTGTTTTCTTTGTTTCATGCATCCTTTTAATTATTTATATGGTTGGATCTCATGCTACAAGGCCCATTTTCTTATTTTTTAATTTTTTTCAGGTTACATGTCAATTCAAATTTTAAAAATCATTTTCTGATATTTTACTGTCTATGTCTCTTTCTTCCCTGCCTCTTCCTCTTTCTTAAGACAGCAGGCAATATGATATAGGTTGTACATGTGTTATCACAAAACACATATCACTTGCACCAGAGAAAAATCCATAAAGGAAATAAAGCTAAAAATGGTATGCTTCAATCTGCATTCAGACTCTGAGTTCCTTCTTAGACAGTGGAGAATTTGATTATCAAACACTTTTGTTGTTACTATGTACAATGTTCTCCTGGTTCTGTTCATTTCATTTTACACCACTTCATGTAAGTTTTTCCATGGTTTTTTTTTTGTGTATGTGTGATCATCTTGCTTTTAATTTCTTATGGCCTGATAATATTCCATTACAATCATACCACAGCTTGTTCAGCCATTTTCCAGATGATGGGCATCCCTTTAATTTCTAATTCTTTGCCACCATACAAAGGATTGCTATAAATATTTTTTTCTACAAGTAAGTCTTTTCCTCCTATCTTTGATCTCTTTGCAATAGGGTTTGTATAAATAGTTTTATGGCCCTTTGGTCATGGTTCAAAATTACTCTACAGAATAGTTTTATCAGTTCATAGCTCCACCAACAATGCATTACTGTTTCAATTTTGTCACATACCCTCCAATATTTGTGACCTTGTTTTTCTTGTCATAAGAGCCAGTCTGATAGGTGTGAGTTGTTTTAATTTGCATTTCTTTAATTAATAGTGGTTTGGAGTATTTTTTCATCTAAAGATAATTTTAATTTCTTCATCTGAAAATTACCTCTTGATATCCTTTGGGTAATTTCTCAGTTTGGGGAATCTTAATTTTTTGAATCAATTTTTTCTAAATCTTTGAGAAACAATGTCTTTGTCAGAGATACTTTCTATAAATCTTTTCTCTCAGTTTGTTGTTTGCCTTCTAATCTTGGTTGCATTGGTTTTCTTTGTGTAGAAGCTTTTAAAATTAAATGCATAAACACAACTACAAAACACTTTCCACACAATTAAAACTACATTTAAATGATTGGAAAAAACATTAATTGCTCATGGGTAGGACGAGCTAATATAAATACAAGTGACAATCCTACCCAAATTAATTTACTTATCTAATAACATATCTATCAAACTACCAAGAAACTTTTTGTACTGAATTATAAAAAAACCATAACAAAATTCATTTGGAATAACAAAAGATCAAGAATATCAAGGGAAATGAAAAAAAAAGTGAAGGAAGGTGGCCTAGCAGTACCAGATATTAAACTATACTATAAAGCCACGGTCATCAAAACAATATGGTACTGGCTAAGAGACAGAAGGAAGGATCAGTGGAATAGACTTGGGGTAAGTGACATCAGCAAGACAGTCTATGATAAACCCAAAGACCCCAACTTTTGGGACAAAAATCCACTATTTGACAAAATCTGTTGGGAAAATTGGAAAACATTATGGGAGAGATTAGGTTTAGATCAACATCTCACACCGTACACCAAGATAAATTCAGAATGGATGAATGACTTGAATATAAAGAAGGAAACCATAAATAAGTTAAGTGAACACAGATTAGTATACTTGTCAGATCTCTGGGAAAGGAAAGATTTTAAAACCTAGCAAGAGTTAGAGAAAATTACAAAATGTAAAATAAATGATTTTAATATTATTAAATATTATTATATTTATATATATATATATATAAATAATATTAAATTAAAAAGGTTTTGTACAAACAAAAACAATGCAGCCAAAATCAGAAGGGAAACAACAAAGTGGGGGAAAATCTTTATGACAAAAAACTCTGACAGAGGTCTAATTACTCAAATATACAAGGAACTAAAACAATTGTATAAAAAAATCAAGCCGTTCCCCAATTCATAAATGGGCAAGGGACATGAATAGGCAATTTTCAGAAAAAGAAGTCAAAACTATCAATAAGCACATGAAAAAGTGTTCTAAACCTCTTATAATTAGAGAAATGCAAATCAAAATATCTCTGGGGTATCACCTCACACCTAGCATATTGGCTAACATGACAGCAAAGTAATAAATGTTGAATGGGCTGTGGCAAAATAGAGACATTAATGCATTGCTGGTAGAGTTGTGAATTGATACAACCATTCTGGAAGGCAATTTGGAATTATGCACAAAGGGCTTTAAAAGATTGCTTGCCCTTTGGTCCAGTCATACCACTGCTGGGCCTGTACCCCAAAGAGATAATAAGGAAAAAGACATGTAAAAAAATATTTATAGCTGCACTCTATGTAGTGGCAAAAAATTTGGAAAATGAGAGGATGCCCTTCAATTGGGGAATGGCTGAACAAATTGTGGTATCTGCTGGTGATGGAATACTATTGTGCTCAAAGGAATAATGAACTGGAGGAATTCCATGTGAACTGGAAAGACCTCCAGGAATTGATGCAGAGTGAAAGGAGCAGAACCAGAAGAATGCTGTACACAGAGACTGATACACTGTGGCATAATCAAATGTAATGGAGTTCTCCACTAGTAGCAATGCAATGATCCAGGACAATTCTGAGGGACTTATGAGAATGAATGCTCTCCACATTCAGAGAAAGTCCTGTGAGAGTCAAAACACAGAAGAAAAAAAAATTTCTTGATCACATGGTTCGATGGAGATATGACTGGGGATATAGAATTTTAAAAATCACCCTAGTGCAAATGTTAGTAAAATGGAAATAGGTCTGGATCAATGACACATGTAAAACCTAGTGGAATTGCTCATTGACTTCAGGAGAGGGTTGGGAGGAGGGAAGGGAAAGAACATGAATCGTGTAACCATGGAAAACTATTATAAATTGATTAATTAAATAAATATAATTTTTAAAAATTAAATTAAATTCCGTAAAATTTATCTATTTTATAGCTTGTAATTTTCTCTATAAGTTTGGACATAAATTCTTCCTTTATCTCAAGGTCTGATAGGTTTTATGGCTCATTTTCAAACTGTCCCCTACCTCCCTTTGTCTTTTTCTTCAGAAAAATATGTGGCAGTAATAAGGAAGATCCTACAGTAGTCTTCAACTGGTACTGGTTAAAACCCCTCTTATGCAGTTTTTGTGGTTTATTCTTGCCTTTCTCTGCATTTTTAGCAGTTGGAGGAGTGCCTGGCTCAGAATATTTGTTCACTGACTGAGAAGCCAATCTATCCTAAAGCTTTAATTCAGATTATATCAATTTCCACTGGGATCAGAGAATCATTGATTCATGAATCATAGGATTTGGACATGGAAGGGACCAAGGAGAATATGTAGTCATAGAATCATAGATCCAGATTTAGAAGGGAATTTAGATATAATTTAATTTATTCTCTCATTTTACAGATGAGGAAACTGAGACCTACAGGGTTTAGTGACTTCCCCAATGATCACATGTATAGTGAAAGACAGAGCCAGGATTCCAAATTAAATCCATCAATACCAATTCAGTTTATTACATTCAATTCTCTTTCTATTTTACCATATGGAGTCAGCAAAAAGGTTAAGTGATATGCCTGTAATCATAGAAGATTTCTCATTACCTCTTCAAATATCAAATAACTAAAGAAAATTTGTTTTTCTCCCCAACTCACCACTTCTGACATTGGCATTGGAATTTTCTCCTTATCTTAGGCTAATAAACTTGGAGTTACATTTCATTCCCCTCTCTTCCCCCCACCCCCACCCCCTTAGAGGTAGTATGGCAAATGTAATTGAGAGCTGCCTTAAAAGTTAGGAATATTTAGGTTCAAAGACCACCTCTCCCATATACTAGCCATGTGACTGTGAACAGGTCACTTAACCTCTCAGGACTCTAGCCAATTGTCTATGGCTAAAAGTTGTAGAGAATTTTTATACTTGCATTAGTAAAGGGAGTTCCCCATATTAATTAAATCAGTGTTTCAATCCCTATCCTTTCTATCTATCTACCAACTCCACTTAGTAATGATCTTGTTCATTTTTTTTATAGTAACCATATTCCCATTGGCCAGCAGAACAATCTAGCTTGGAAACTCACCACCTTGTGCCTGGACTATGAGACGCAACTTGTTATAAGGGAGAGAGGGATAGTTTTGGAGCCAGGAAAATCTCATTTCAAATTTTTCCCCTGATACTTATTAGTTATGTAAACTTGGGCAAGTTACATTACCTCTCTTTACATCATTCAATGGATTCATTCAAAGAAGATTTATTAAGTGCTTAATACATGAAAGAAATTGAGGATGCAAAGACCAAAATGAAACACCTCAGTTTTCTCATCTGTAAAACAGATCTGATGATACTCATTTTGTATTACTGACTTTCATGTATACTGTGTTCCAGGAGGAAAAGTGTATCAGATATATAGATTTATGTGAATCCTCTTTATAAAAAATAGTGCTTAAACACATTGAAGGGAATGAGATCACCAAAGGTGAAGTTAAGGAAGACGAAAGAAAAAGGGCCAGGAGAGATCCTGGGGAAATATTGAACTTAGAAAGCATATTGAATTTACAGTGCCTGTAGGACATCCAGATGGTTATATGTAAAAGATATCTGCTAATGCAAAAGTAAAAGACTCTGAATCCTATTTTTCTGACATGCTAGGGGGTATATAGAATGTGGTACAAGTATACATGGATGTTCATAAGTGAAAAGATAATAAGAAACCAGAGCCTATTCATTTTGGCTAGATGAAGTTAGGGGAGGGATAAATATAAGCCAACATTTATGGAGTGGGCAGCTTGGAAGAAGTGGCAGTGACAACCAGATCAGATCATGCACCTTTAGTAATGCTATAATTTTTTAATATTTTTTATTATTTAGTTTTATTATATCTAATTACTATATATTAATATTTTATCATATAATAATACAATATTATTATATTAATTTGTATTATATATTAGTATATATAATAAAATATAATACAAATACTATAATAATAATTAATACTATAATTCGACAAGCCTTTCAACTTACAAGAGCAGAATTCAAAGCCAGATTTAAAGAATTATAATAACCTGGACACACTTCTTTCAATAATCCTCTATTATGGTTTAATTAGACTCTATGTTTGAGTGTGGGCATAACATATCCTCTTGAATCTCTTTGTGGCGCTCACCCAGTGTCTACTCCCAAGTATACCTTCCCTAGTAATGGCAAATAGGAAGGAAGTTAAATTCATGTAATTTACAAATTGAATAAGACCATCATTTTATCCTCACATATAACACCATTTTTTGTGCCTGGGTCTGAAGCAACATGAACCGTCACCCTAAATGAATCCATATAAACTTGAACACCTCAAAAGGATAACAACACATGGAGAAAAAATATAGAACTTAATACCCAAAACATCAAAGTTACATTGCTCCAATCAGCTTCAATTCCATTCACTCTGACCATACATTCTCCCCAACATTGCACATGCTCTAGCTTTATCAGTGACACACCACCACCTTTCTATCATTTGTTCCCTTAGATACCTTAGTCTGGGTGTTAATGCCAATAGCGACCACTCAATCTAAGTTTTTCCACTTCTCCTAGCACCTCTGGGACTGTGACAGAGAATACTCCTTTTTCTATGTCCAAAGGCGTAGTGTTTTACAGCAGAAAAAAAATACTGAATTTGGAATCATAGGACCTCCTTTTGATGACCAGCTCTTCCACGGACTGCCTATGTGACCATTGGCA
>NC_058134.1:33734414-33779706 GCF_016433145.1 Gracilinanus agilis
GAGGGAGGGAGGGAGGGAGGAAGGAGGGAAGGAAGGAAGGAAGGAAGGAAGGAAGGAAGGAAGGAAGGAAGGAAGGAAGGAAGGAAGGAAGGAAGGAAGGAAGATACTATGTCTTCATTTTCTCACAGCCAAAAATAGAAAGTAACCAGTAAAAATAAAACTTACATGCTCTGAGCATCTAATGAATTAAATAATTGTCAAATGTAGGTATCTTTAAATAATACTTTAATGGATTTATGTTTGCATGGATTTTTGCTTAAGTGGAATAATTAAAAATAACTTCTAATTGGAAGAAACAGAAAATTTTGAGAATGAGATGAATGACTTGCTAATATTGCCAGAGCTTTGAGGTTCTATTATTTCATTGGTAGGGGTACTCCCTCTACCAAGAAGATCTCAACCCTCAATCATTTAGTAAATGGCTTTTTAAGAGCCATTAGAAAAAATGCCATCTTGTGGTTAACCTGGTGATCAACTTCTCCCAACTTAGCTAGGCTGGACCAAGGAAAACAAGATATAGAGATTATCACCAAACCCCATATTTAAAGCATTTTCATTTGTGTTGGGACATGCTAAAGCTTGGTGTAACACACATACCACAATAAAACATCAGTGGCTGGTGTTTTAAAATAGAGAAGCCATTGAACATCCCACAATAATTTTCATTTGTACTACAAATATTTATCTTACTGCTTGGTGCCATGATAGAGAGATGGTGCCAACAGTATGAAGTAGGACCTGTTCAGTTAAAATAATGAGCACATTTCAAAGAATGATAGCATCTTAGAGCTCCAATGGACTTTAGAGATCATCCAGGTCACTGTGTGTATTCTACTGAAGAAGAAACTAGGGCCAGAGAATTTCAGTGACCTGCCCCCAAGGTTCCAAAATTGGTGTCAGAGATAGACATAGAACCTAGGCTTCCTAATTTGCAATCCAAGGCTATCTTCTCCGCTTTTCTTTTAAAAACCACAATAACAAGTCAATGTTGTTTCTCTGCTCTAAGCAAAGGAACTAAATCACTTTTAAAGAAAGAAATAGTCTTTAAGAAGAGGCTCTCTTGAGGGCTGGTAACACCTGTTCCTTATTTCTACCCTGTACCATGTCTGATATTCCCTTTGTGTTTCCTCATTCTTTGAGGCATGCTGAGGTCACAGCAATAGAGCTTCTATGTTTACAATCAAACTTGCCCTTTATACTGGATCAGAAAAGTGTTACGTGGGCCAAAGACAATACTAAGCATTGACCTCAGAGGCCACTAATCTGAAATGTTGACGTTGAGAAGGACCAGTGGTTTTGCTATGGCAATAATGTCTCTGTGACTGGTAATGTAGGGCTTTAAGAACATTTGGGAAACTGGCTGAATGCCACCAAACTGTAGGGAGCAGAGCTGCAGCAATTTAGTAACTATATTCCATTGTATTTGAAAGAAATAGAGGGAATGGATGTCTGATCTATACACTGATAGAATTTGTAAAATGATTAATTGATAGAGTTTTTCTCCTTATTCTTCTCCTTATTTATATATCTTCTTAATTATTTATTTTCCTGCTACATTTAGAATGGATATGGAACGAAACAATTATCTCAGCCAAATCAGTCTAATTAAACAATAATTTATGAAGTGCCCACTATATACCAGACTTGGTGTTATTCCAGGAAATGGGAAAACAGACAAAGAAATAAAATTAAATAAAATATTTGTGACTCTTTATCACAGAAGGTCTTGAGTTTTAAACTCAAAAAGAGGGTGTGATACTGTGGGAAAGCTTCTGGAGACAAAGAAGAGTCACTTGGCTTGGGCTTGGCCCTGATGGAAATGGTCATCCCCACTCAAGCTCAAATAAAGTCTATCATTAGTCTGAGACAAGTGAAGTTGGACTTTCCCTCGGAGGAACTCTCATGTGACAAGGCGAAACCTGGGGCTTTCACCTTTAAGCTAAGTAAACTGGAGTTCATTAAATCTTTCTAGGTTACAGGTTTGGGGGCTTCTAGATTCCACGTCCACAGAACCAACACAGAGTATTGATTCTAAGATAGATGATAAGGGTTTAAAAAGAAAAAGAGCCAACAATTGGAATGGAAGAAGGTAAAAATCTAATCACCTCAGTTGTGTTCCTTGATATCCTGAGCTTGAAGCATGCTAATGGATTTTGGCTGCCTGGGTCTGCTTCTATGGTTACAAAAAGGAACTATCTATAGTTAATCTATGTTGTTGTAACTAAATCCATTTTGAAGTGTTCATTTGACTTGAATCCATTAAAATACAGCAGAGAAGGAAGAGAGTGAGATATTATTTTAAGTGAATAAACATACACACAGCTTAGACTAATGAGATGCGTTCTGTTACCCAAAAGGACAGAAATAGGGGTTCGAGGTAGTCAACTCCCCATGAATAATGGAGAACTTGAAAGTTATTCCAGATTATTGATGGTATTAAGTAGAGTCAGGAAGAATAGGGAACTTATAGCTCTACCCTTTCCTCAAGAAATAAAGTCATGTGCTTGATCAATAGCCCATGGAAGTGAAATCAAGTAGGGAAGAGGTATTATATTCTGTCCTATTCTTTACTGAGATGTCTTGGAGATGAAGGAAGAACTCGGGTGAGTCAGGAAGCATGATGGAAAGAAGTAGAATTGCTTAATTTGATTCCAAGAAAATTATAAATCCACGGCTCAAGGCATGCAAGAGTTACCTGTGTGATACCACAGAAAACCAAACTACTTGCTAAATAATGAAATAAAAGCAGGAAGATTGTTTTCATGGACATCTCATTGGATTGCCTCAAGACAGACCAAAAGCTGAACGATTCTCGTGATTTAACATTACTAAGCAGAGTTTCTAGTGTCATCAAAAAACTATTTCCTCTAAATGCCAATTAGGGAAATGAGGGAAGGGAATAAGTACTTAATAAATGCCTACTATGTGCTGGGCAATGTACAATGTATTATCTTATTTGATTCTGACAACAATCCTGGGAAGTGGTTGCTTTATGATCCTCATGTTACAATTGAGGAAACTGAGGCAGGCAGCTATTAAATGATTTGCTCAGAAACACAACTCCAGTAATTGTTTAAGGCCAGATTTGAACTCAGAACTTTCTGACTCTTAAGTCCAGCACTTTATTTACCATAATAACAAATATTTACTTAATTTCTTTCAGAGTTCATTTGACCAATGTCAGTGTTCCTCAGTCTTGTATAGACTCAACTAAGGAAAGGCCACTCCAAACCAAATACTAAGGTGGGTCATTTTGTCTATAAAACTGTATTATTGTTTTGGAGACTAGCAAGAAATTCCACCTGGAGTCATACCATAAATAAATATTGTTAAACTCTCTTCATCTTTCAGCTATTATTATTAATCAAAAAAGAGTGAGTGATTCATTCACTTCTGCCCCTTGTCTAAGAATTTTTACAGAGCATTTTTCCAGGTTGCCTCACAATGCCAAATGTAAAGCAATAGGATTCTAATGAATTCTGAAAATCTATCCTAAGACAGAAGGAAGAAAATATTTTTAAAGTTAAGTGTAAAATATTCAGATAAAGTAATGAGTCATCCAAGGCTATAAAGGAATGGCTAGGAAGAAAAGAAATAATACTAGAAAGATAGTAATAGGATATTATAATTTATTTCATAATATATCTAGAATTATGCTATCTTTTACAGGAAGCCACCCACCTAAAAAATCCCTCTTAATTCTTGTGCCTAAACTCTGTTATTATTTCCTATTTATCCTATATTTGTAGTATTAAGAACATCCTGCCTGTTGAATTCCCTAGTATAATTAAGCCATTGATTCAGAATCATGGGAATTAGACAAAAGTACATTATTTCTGATGATGGAATGAAATATATTTATTGTTTCATATGTGTCAAGCACTAGGAATACAGGGATAAAATCTAGCTAACCCTACCCACCAAATGCTAACATTTTAATGGATAGCAAACTTAGGAGAAGAATGGCTAATGATTGGATTTAATCTTTGAGGTCAAAGGAAATACCAGAAAACTCAACTGACAGGATGTTCTTAATACTACAAATTTCCCATCTGTCTCTTTGTCAGTACTCAACCAACCCTGACCTCACTAGTCAAGGACCTCACTAATTCCTAGCAGGACAACTGAAATAGTCTTCTCATTGGTTTCTCTGCTTCCAGGCTCTTCCCTCTTTTATAATCCTTCATACAGTTGCTAAAGTGTCTTCTTGTTTGTTTTGTTTTGTTTTTGTTTTTGTTTTAATTTTGAACATAACAAAATGATCATTCCAAAGCACAGGACTAATTATGTTACTCCCTCACTCAGAAATCTTCAGTGGGTCCCTGTTGCCTCTGAAGTGAAATACAAACTCCTCCATTTAACACATAAATTCCTTTACCATTTGCCTCCACCCCATTTTTTCAGGCTGATCGGTATTATACTTCTTTCCTTACATGAACACTAACTCTATATTCTAGCCAGAAAGGTATAATCCCTGTTCCCCATACACAATATTCCATTTCCCATTCCTTTGCCTTTGCATGGACTGCCTTCCATGCCAGGAATGTGCTATCTTCACCTCTACATCTTGGAATCCTTAGCTTTCTTGGAAGCATTATTTGCCAACTCTAACACTAAGCCTTTACTGGAATATAAAGAAGGAATCTATGAGTAAATTAAATGAATGCAGAATAGTGTACTTGTCAGATCTATGGGAAAGGGAAATTTTTTTAAACCAAACAAGAGTTAGAAAAAATTACAAAAAGTAAAATAAATAATTTTGATTATATTAAATTAAAAAGGTTTTGTACAAACAAAAACAATGCAACCAAAATCAGAAGGTAAACAACAAAGTGGTAAAAAATCTTTATAACAAATAATTCTGACAGGGGTCTAATTACTCAAATATACAAGGAGTTAAAGCAATTGTATAAAAAATCAAGCCATTCCCCAATTGATAAATGGGCAAGAGACATGAATAGGCAATTTTCAGGTAAAGAAATCAAAAGTATCAATAAGCACATGAGAAAGTGTTCCAAATCTCTAGTAATTAGAGAAATGCAAATCAAAACAACCCTGAGGTATCACCTCACACCTAGCTAATTGGCTAAAATGATAGCAGGGGAGAGTAATGAATGTTGGAGGGGATGTGGCAACTATCATAATGCATTGCTGGTGGAGTTGTGAACTGATCCAACCATTCTGGATGGCAATTTGGAACTATGCCCAAAGAGTTCTAAAAGACTGCCTGCCCTTCAATCTAGCCATAGCATTGCTGGGTTTGTACCCCAAAGAAATCATAGATAAACAGACTTGTACGAAAATATTTATAGCCACGTTTTTTATGGTAACAAAAAACTGGAAAACGAAGGGATGCCCTTCAATTGGGGAATGGCTGAACAAATTGTGGTATATGCGGGTGATGGAATACTACTGTGCTCAAAGGAATAATAAACTGTAGGAATTCCACCTGAACTAGAAAGACCTCCAGGAACTGATGCAGAGTGAAAGGAGCAGAGCTAGAAGAACATTGTACACAGAGACTGATATACTGTGGTAAAATCGAATGTAATGGACTTCTGTACTAGCAGCAATGCAATGACCCAGGACAATTCTGAAGGATTTATGGAAAAGAACGCTACCCACATTCAGAGGAAGAAATACAGGAGTGGAAACACAGATGAAAAACAACTGCTTGAACACATATGTTGATGCAGACATGGTTGGGAATGTAGACCCGAAACGAACACACCAATGCAACTATCATAATATGTAAATAAGTCTTGCTTGATGACACATGTTAAAACCAGTAGAAATGCATGTTGGCTATGGGGGGGAGGGCTGAAGAGGGGATAAAGGGAAAAGTAAAAACATGAATCATGTAACCATGGAAAATTTTTCTTAAAAAATAAAATATTTTAAATCATAAAAAAATAAGCCTTTACTGATTCCTCATTGATACCTCCCCCCATTATTGTGTTTCTACTTTGTGTTTATTTTGTATTGTACACTTATTATACTTATCTGTATAAATGCTGTTTCCCTCTAGTAGTGTGTAATTCTAGGTGTCTCTTCTTTTTTCTTTGTCTTCGTATGCCCACTCCCTAGCTCAATGAGTAATATAAAATAGTTGCCTAAATTATTTTTGATAGTTTATGTGGAAATGATTAATAGGGATGGAATTTATTTATTTATTTGTTTGTTTATGGAAGAATTTCATTTATTTATCTCATTTATTTTTATTTATTTTAATGAAATAAATCAATATAATTTATTTAAATAAATTTAATTTAATAAAATTTAATCAATTTCTGGAAGAAAACCTAATAAAACTTTGTTTTATGCAGTCTGTCCTAGACAGGGGTAGTTTTGGAAAGAGAAAATGCCAAAGAACACAGGCTATATTGTCCAAAAATAAGGCCTTCTCTGAGGTCTGAGAGATAGTTCTACTAATATTAGGATTAGTTTGATTCCATAAAGCATTTACTTTTAGCTATAGAACAAGGGGAATGAGGTCCTACATTTCTAGTTATTCCTAGGCTTTAAAATTCCTTTTCTGGACCTGATGGCTTCGTTCAGGTTCTCTACATCAAGGCTTTACACTCTCTGTTTCTTTCATTTTCCAAGACTTCATCGCCTTGACAGGTTCTTTAGCTTCAAGGTGTCCTCTGTTTTCCTCCAACCTCTCTCTGGGAAATATCCAAGCACCTGACTATGTTTACACAAATGGGCTATTTTGGTGAGCAATGAATGAGCTGGGAGCTCTAGCATCCCAGATGAGACACAAACCAAATCTTTTAAAGTACAGGCTCTGACTCAAACAAATAGAACCTTGGTCATCTCTGAAGTCATACTCAATTCTTTGCCAGGATGTTTTATCATTCACCATTTTATCATTCATTAAGGTCTACTTGGATGTTTTGCCATTTCTGATTTTATTGAAAGCAGCTGGTCTACAAAACACTACCATTTCCTGATAGAGCTCTTTGACTAATCCAGAGAGAAGGTGGAGGTACAGATACCTGAAGGTAAATATGGGTGATAAATATAATACTCTTCTCTAGCACGCATTGGTAACTCTTTAAAATAAGGCTTATTAGAGCAAAAAAAGAAGTGGTAAAAGCTGATTACAGTAGTCAATTCCCCAAATAGCCGTGTTATAGCAGATAATTTTAGACTAGAAAATATAATATGATTATTTCAGATTCCTCAACTCACTGACATATTTTTTGCCCATTTTCTGAATTTAACAATGGCTTCTCTGCTGAGCCGTCATGGAATATCCTTTAATGCTCGGGCACCTCAGCACCCTAAAATTCTGAGCTTTATTCACCTTGAAATATCCCCCTGTGAGTCCCACTCCTGTTTTCCTGGAGAATTCTTCCTATATCTCCATCTTTTCAAGAAGCCAAGGTCATCTAACCTTCATCCCTCTGCTGTACTTCTTCTGTACTTTATGGAAATAAAAACTATCCCTCTCCTATAATCTTCCCTTTACCCCTGATTTTCAGGCCCTTTCTGTGGAATAGATCTTTCTTTTTTTTCCTTCCAGTTGGTTTTTTTGTTAAAAAAAATACATACAAAATACAAAATCAATCTTTGCTACATAGATTATTAACAAATGTATCAATGGATGAAAGTCAAATTTAAAGAAATATGCAAGGGCAGGGGTCAGCAAGGTATGGCTCTCCAGCCATATCTGGCTCTTTTGAGGGCCAGATATGGCTCTTTCTGTAGGAGCCATAAAGTCCATTTTTTTCAGGTTCTGTTACAGGAGCGGCACTGTGAGCACTGTATGGCTCTCACGAAATTACATTTTTAAAAATTTGGCATTAATGGCTCTCACTGCCAAAAAGGTTGCCGACCCCTGTGCAAGGGGTTTGAGAGTCAGTCCTAGAGACTGAAGATCTTGGGTTCAACTCTGGCCTCACACACACCTAGCTGTGCAATCTTGGGCAAGTCACTTAACCCCCATTCTTCTACCTTGGAACTAATACCCAGTATTAATTCTAAGACAATAGATAAGGATTAAAAAAAGAAATATGCAGGGTGAATTGTGTCCAAGAAAAGTCTCCCAAATGTTAAGATATCATAAAACATACCTGTTTTGGTTTTAACTTTAAAAGATAGATAAACAATAAAAATGAAAGCTGACCCATACTACAAACATTGATTGTAGAACCCACTTGCTATTTAACAATATCTCTCCTATTGATAAAAGAAATTTAAAATTTAAATCACATAATCCCTGACCTCAGTGAGTTTACCATCTGAAGAACCCATAAGTATTTGGAGTCTTTTTGGTTGGCTGAACAAAAGCAGTGGGAAATTAAGAATCAAATGTTCCTTCTGGAGATATATAATAACCTTTCAAGGAAAAGAAATTTGATACTTTGACAACTCAGTGACCTCATCCATATGGGTTGTAACTCATCAGATATAGATCCCAACCTATCACTGATTTCTTACCCTGTTTGACCCTCATCCATCTCCTCCTGCATATTGCAAACATAAGAACCACTCAGTACTAAGATCTTTCTTCAAGATCTCTTGAAAGCAGAATACATTGACTGTCTATGAGGCATTCTATTCTTTCACTGGAGAACCAAACCTCTTCTTTATTTCCCCTGAAAATGCAGTTTCTCCATTAATATCCTCATATAACTCATGGATAAGAAAAGAAAGATAAATAAGCATATTTCTGTGATTCTGTGTCAATTTCTACATGTATATTTGTGTGTGGGTGAATATAGGTGTTTCTGCATTTCGTCTTTAGCAGTGGTTCCCAAACTTTTTTGGCCTACCACCCCCTTTCCAGGAACAATATTACTTAGCCCCCTGGAAATTATTTTTTTTAATTTTAATAGCAATTAATAGGAAAGATAAATGCACCTGTGGCCATCACTGCTTCCCTAGATCGCTGCAGCACCCACCAGGGGGAGGTAGCGCCCATTTTGGGAATCACTGGTCTGTAGTAAGCCAATATAAAGAAAGAAGATGCTGTGCCACACACAGTCAGGAGACTTGGATTTGAGTCCTGCCTCAGACAATCCTAGCCATCTGACCACTGCTGTAATTAATCAGTCAATAAATCTTTTTTTGAATGCCTATTAAGTGTCAAGCTCTATGCTAAGCATTGGGGGAACAAAAAGAGGCAAGAGACAGTTCCTGACCTTTTTAAAACTCAAAAAACTTTAGAAAGGTAAAGTTGTTTTTTTTTTAACTTTGGGGGAGAAAAAAAGAACATCAGATCTCTGGCTGTATTGGTATAGAGAATTTATAATCTTGGAGAGACATGACACACGAAGAGGTTAAATGACTAACCCAGAGTCAACCAGCCAGCAGATGTCAGAAGCACATCATGACCCCAAATCTTACAATTCTGAAGCTAGCCCTCCAATAACTATTATTGGTTCCTGAATCTGCTTGTTGAATATTAATACTTTTAGAAAGCTCAAGGTAGTTCTGAATTGCATTTGTGGAAATTCACTTTAATATCATACAAGGGTTAGTTGTTGTTAAATGCAGCTGACTATGAACTCATCTTGCCTAGATCCCAGAGCTGAGGATTGCCTGAGGGTGAAACCAATTTTTAAAAAGAGAAAAAAGAAAGAAAATAGCTATTCCTAGAGTTTGATTTCCTGAGCAGACTTCAGCATTTCCAAGCCTACCTGCCCCCTGCCATTTTCTCTATACTCAAAACTCTTATGTACCTACTTCTGCAGGCTTTACCTTCCATGAGGTTCACTCGCTGGTGAAATATATTTAAATCCTGTTCCTCCACCCCTGCCTCTTGGGGGCACTCTCACACCTCAGTATTAAGTGGTGAACTCCAGATTGCAATATCCTTGCCAAAGTCAAATTGGTAATTTTACTTTAGTAATTTTTTGCCATTCAGATCCACATTGTTCTACTTCTCCTCACCATAAACATAAAAAGAATGGTATTAAAAGCATTCTCTCTCCTTCTATTTTGACCAAAACCTTGTATCACTCTACCAAAAAAAAACCCATCTAAGCTAACTTTAACCAATTCATCAGTGTTCTTGGGACCCAATCATTCAACCACTTCCCCATTCAAGTACTTGTATAATCATGAACTTAGCATCTTCCATTGGTTTCCATTTGGAAATCTTGAGAATTTTTAAAATTCTATAATTGTTTTATTTCTTCTGATATCCACTGAGGTTTTGATATGTTGCAAGTTAGCATAAGAAATTAAGTGGGAATTTTTTTGGGGGGCGGGGTTTCCTGAAGTTGCAGAAAAACATGCAGAAGCCAGAAGACAACAACAGAAAAAGTTTAGAAACTCAGAAATGCATAAAACATATGTATAGTATTGCATAAAATCAAAATTTTTATCTTAAATATATATCTATTAAATTATATTTAATGCTGTAACTATACATAATTTCCTTAAAGTTAAAATAGGTAAAAGGTTAAAAATTTGCAAAAAAAAGAACAAGAAATCCATCAAATGACACAAAAGCTAGAAATGTAGAGATATCTTTAAAAGTTTAGTAAATCACAAAGGTATACAAGGTACTGAAAACATCCCATAAGAGAAAAAATTCATATTTTTTTCTCTGGTATGGAAAGTCTAAAAATTTTAAGGCAATTTTCAAGATGGAGGGGGCACTATGTTCCTAACTGCAATGATGTGGGAGCGATACCTGTATACTGTGTGTACAGTGAACTGTTTTCTAGAAAGGAAATTAGATTATTCTTCAAAGAATTAATTTATGTGAACACATGTTGGTGTTGAATGGCTGGAAGGAAAATTTAGAGAGAGAGGAAGGGATGGACGGAGGGAAGAAGGAAAGAATAAAAGAAGGGAGGAATGAGAGAAGGAAGGAAACCAATACTTATTGCATCATGATTTATTACATCATAATTTGTTAGACACTATGTTAAGTGCTAGAGATGCAAATATAAGCAAAAAGACAGTCCCTTCCCTCAAGGAGCTTACATTTCAAAAGAAAATAACATACAAAAGGGAGTTAAAAATTTAGGTGGGTTGGGTTCTTTTTTGAAACCAAGAAAAAGTCATGATGAGGGCCAGCTGGAGAATAAATGTTCTGAACTCTTCCACAAAATGTAAGTTCTTGGGTAGTTCTCTTTTTTTCTAAAATACATACTTATGTGTTACAGAATTTTTCCTTCTTAGGAGCTATGGTCAGACTCACAAGATTATAATTTGAACAGTACCTCTGCTTTTCTGTTTTGAAAATCTGGGCAATATTTGTCCATGTCCAGTCACAGAATCCTAGAATCATCTATTTAAAATTGGATGCAGAGTTAGACATCAGTTTGTTTAACCCTTTCATTTTACAAATAAGTAAACTTGAGCTCTGCTAGTTTAATTTGCTCAGGTAAACCAAGTGCTAAATCACAGAGAAAGAGCTTGAACATATACTTCCTTACTCCAAAATCATCACTTTTCTCACTATACCCTCTACAGCATTTCCTTTATTTTTCAAAGAAACTTAACAGTAGACTAATGGGTATATCTGCCAGTTCTTTTGGTACTTTTGAATGTACTTCATCCAGGTCTAGTAACTTGAATTCACTGAGACAAGTAGGTACTCTCTATCTCCTTATTCACCTGGAGCTTCAGATTCCTATTACACATCACTCTTCTACATTTCAGTTCTCCTTGAATTATTGAGGTAAAGAACTTGAGAAGTTATCTAGTCCAACCCTCTTTTAAAGATGAGAAGTCTGAAACTCCTGGAAGGGAAATGACACTGAATTTCTAGAGACAGCAAATAGAAGAGCTGAGATTTCTTCTGCTTAGCAGAGAAAAGGGGAATCATTAGGGACTTGATTACCTCTGATCACCTCATCATAGACCTATCCAACCCAAATAGTGGTCCTTTCTTTTTTATATATTTCTCTTTCCCCTAAAATTCCTCTAAATTATGCTATCCTTCTATGAAAGTCCTTAGAAAGATAGCATTAATTAGTGTCCATTAAATATACTCAGGATCAAACAAAAGAAAGCCAAATAATACAAACTTTTCTCATCCACACTCCAGGCTCATGAGTGTTTTTACTCTTATTGTCTTGGCAGCTTCAAACATAAAAAGTTTTTTAAGTTTTTATATATTGATACAATAAATGGATTCTGTGTCCATTCCACCAGCTCAGCAGCTAAAATTTCCCATGAAGAATAATAAAAATCATAGTGCCATGCCTTCCCTGTTAGCTTCATGGAATATCAGATATTTCTAGCAATGTAGCCTACAATTGGGTATTTCAGAGAAAATGAAACTGAAGTTCCCATTTTTCTGACTACTGGCCAGAACCATTATTTTTTCTCTGTCTTTTTAGTTTCTTTCTTAAAGGCACTTTTCTTTCTTGGGCACTTTTTGGGAAAATCATTTGCTATTTCAGTCAAAGAGGAGTCAAATGAGTAACTTGACTTTGGGGTGTTCTAGTAGTCATAAGTACAGTAATGAATTTGCTAGACATTCTGTTAAATGCTGGGGATGCAAATATAAGCAAAAAGATAATCAATCCCTTCCTTCACGGAACTTACATTGTTAAAAAAGACTAATTCAATCTAATCACTTGAAGCACCTAGTCCATTTCCAAAAGGTGTTTTTCTGTACTAAGAGTCTCCATCTCATGTTCTAATATTCAAAAATGTCAGATAAGTCTAGGAGTAATTTTTAAGTTTGAATTTATGCTTTAATTCTCTTGGCAAGTGTGAGTGGATTATTTTATTGTTTCTGATGTTCTGAACCATGATTCCATTAGTTTGGGAAATTCATGCCCATAATTATTTCCCTCCTTCTGAAAAAAAGGCTTGTTGTTCAGTTGTCTCAGTCACATCCATCTCCTTGTGACCACTCAGTAGACTACCCTATTCATGGAGTTTTCTTGACAAGGATACTGAAATAATTTGCCATTTCCTTATCCAATGGATTAAGGCAATCAGAGATTAAGTGACTTACCCAGAATCACATAGCTAGCAAGTGTCTGGGGTTGGATATGAATGCAGGTCTTTTTGGACCTGCTCTGGGCCCATCTCTCTATTCACAAAACCACCTAACAGCCTATTAGATGAATAAATTATCTCTAAACAAGCAAAACATATTGGTCTCAAAGAAAGGCTATATATAGACAATCTAATGTCCACAGATCTTCCAGAAGAACATGCCAACTCAAAAATACAAACAGCAAAATGCAAGAAATAATGCTAGAGAATTGTCTAGAATTTGTGAACATAGAAAACAAAGTACTAGTAAAAAGAATCCACAGAGTCTCAATAAGACAAAACATTTACATTAACAAAAAAAATTATGTTACTTAAATACCAGAAAAACAAAGTAGACAGTATGTATTTTTCAGTTTATATATTATGCAGACATGCATTTAGGTTAGATTTTTTTAAAACCTTTACCTTCTGATTTGGAATTGATATCAAGTATCAGTTCCAAGTCATAAGAGTAGTAAGGACTAGGTAAATGCAGCTATGTGACTTGCCCAGGGTCACACAGCTTTGGAACTCAAAACATCGCATCTCCAAGCCTAGCTCTCTATCCTTTGATATATCTAGCTCTCTAAGATCAGGTATTTTTAACCTTTTTGTTTAATAGGCCTTGTTGGCAATTTAGTGAAACCTGTTCACTACTCCTCAGAACAATGTTTTTAGAGGTATAAAATAAAATAAATGAGATTATGATGTAAAACAATTATATTTAAATAGTTATCAAAACATTCAAAATTAACAAATTCACAGATATCCTGAAATCTAAGATTCTCCAAAACATAACATATTGGGTCAATTTGATAATAGCTATCTCTTCAACAGTCACTATAGAGCAATAATGAGTCAGGCCTAGAATTTACTAGGAAAGAAAATCAGTCTAGATCACATTAATTTCAGTTTATTATAGTAACTATAATCTGTGAGCTATAATTTAAAAGGCAGAAAATGTAGTGCAGGCTATAAATCTCTCCCCCAATAACCTGACACGGTACTTGAAGTCCCAACATTGTAATCATTCTTTTAGTCAAGAACTTATAGCTGCAGAAATACTTCACCAAAATGCAAATATCTTACTAGTAACACATTGACGTGAATGTGGTTGTCAAACTAGTTAGCTGTCATTTTGAAAAGAAAACCAAGTGGTTCTCTAAGGGTCACATAATAAGGTTTTAAGGAAAAGAAGTGAAGATAGATGAAAGATCTATATATACTATATGGTTCTGCCAAGAAAATGCTTTGGGTGGATAAGGGAGGAAGGAAAAAATCAATAACATTACAAAGTAACTGAGTACCTATGAGCAAAGGAATACCAATGCAGGTGTAGAGTCAGGACGTCCTGAGCTTAAATCTAGCCTCAGATAATTTAACAACTAAGTGACCCTGGACAACCTGCCTCAGCCTCAGTTTCCTCAACTATAAAATGGAGATAATAACATCGACTTTGCAAGTTGTTATGAGAATCAAATGAGATATTTGTAAGAAAGGAAAAGGAGGAAAGACAGAAGAAGAACAAGAAGAAAGAAGAAAGAACAGGAATGCTATTTTGGTGCCTGGCACATAGTAGGCACTAGATAAATGCTCGTTATATTTTCTTCCCTTGCCTTATTATCTTTTCATATAGAAATATGTGTTTAGGAATAGCTTGTGTGTGTGTGTATGTATAATATATATGTATATATTATATATATATAATGTATATATATGACCTCATTGTGAGATCAAGATGAATTCAACAAATTGCAAAGATGACTTCAGACTGAGAAAATATTTAAAAATAAATATTAAGGTTTCTAAAAAAGTCCTAAGTTCCCATGATGGGCAAGTTCCTAAATCATAAAAATGGCAGTTTTTCTTATAATTTATCTCATAAACCTGAAAAAAGGAATTTTATCTCTGGTTTCTAGAGATGAGCAATAATTTGAATAAATGATTGAGGCAATAGACTAGTGAATAAAGAGAGCTCTATGGTTATCTGACCCCTCTCCCCCATTTCTCTTCCTGAGAGCATTCTATTCATTTTTATTATCATTACACCACCTCTGTCAAGGAAAAGAGCTGAATCTGGGAATTGCTTATCTTCTTTAGTGTCAATATTTTTCCTGGAAAAAAATATTTCTTCCTTTGTGGAGAATGTTTCTTTCTTTCTTTTATACAAAGAAGCTTCAATGCATTCATTTTTAATTTATTTGTCTATCTCTTTTTACTAATAGAATTTATTTACAAGTATTTCAGTCCCTCTCTCCCCTCCCTGGATCCTGCAAACAGATTGTATATATCAGTTATTACTTTCTTGTTTCCATTTTTCAATTTATTCTCTGGAGGTGGCATTCACAAGCTATTCTTCAAATATTAAACCTGGAAATGTACATGATGTTCTCTTAGTTTTACTCATTTCTTTGTTCATTAACCCACATAGTTCTTTCAAAGTTCTTTTTTGTTGTTTTTTTTTTAAATTAACCAACTCCTGGTTTCTTATGGAACAGTGGAATTCTATCATAATATACCACAGTTTAGCCTTTCCCCAATTGATGGACATCTCCTCAATTTCCAATTCTTGACCACATCAAAGAGAGTGCTCTAAATATTTTGAAACACATAGGTTACATTCCTTTTTCTTTGATATCCTGGGAAAACACACCCAGAAATGGCATTTCTGAGTCTACGGGTATGCATAGTTTAATTCTTTGGGATATAATTCCAAATGTCTCCCCAAACTGGTTGGATCAGTTCAAAATTTCACCCACAGTATATTAATGTCTCTATTTTCCACATCCCCATCAACGTTTGCCACTTTGCCTTTTGTCATTTTAGTCCATCTGATGAGCATGAGATGAAACCCCAGAATTGTTTAGGTTTGCATTTCTCAAATCAGTAGCAATTTAGGGCATTTTTATATCCCTCCATATGACTTTGATTTCTTCATGCAAAAATTGTGTGATGCATTGGTGTTATAGTGGTGAACATAGCTGCCTTCCAAAAATTGTCTGTTTGTATTTTTCCAATTTATCAATTAGAGGATAGAACACACATCCATTTTTAAAGGAGAGTTGGGATAGTAAAACTGTTGAGAAATGGATGGCAAAGAACTATTTTCCCAAACTAAAGAATAGCCAATAAATTGATATGCATTATTCCCTAAAAACTGATTAGTATATATTTTGCTATTTATCAAGAATATATTTAACAGTCAGATAAAAATGTAGCTAATTCAATAAGAAATTCTTCTTTTGCAAAGAGTTGAACTTCATGGATGTCCCTACAAGTATCTAAGTTGTTAACTAAGATGATAGGTTAACTAAAAAAACTATGATAAGATTTACACAAGAAGATGTCTAGAATTGTACCTCTTTAGATGTTCACAGATTCTTCATCCATCTCTTCATCTATAAAATGAGGTATCTGGAATAGTCCCAAGGTCTGAGGCCCAATGAGGTGCAATGACTTCTCCAAATGACTGTTGGGAAAAAAACTAATAGTATAACTTAGCAACTTTTTGTTTTCATCACAACCTGCCATGACCAAAGAATTCATCTTTGGAAATTGCAAATGATCCTTAAAAAATATCTTGTCACCATATTCATATGCAATGCTTTTCCATTTATCTGCCTAAATAGCCAAAAATTAATCTGAAATTTCTCTGCTCTAGAATATATTTCATTTATCACTTTACCATCGGGAAGCAAGCATGATGTTACACCTGAAAATTTATCATGATGTTACATATGACTTTCAATCTGACCTCTTGCTAGAGTTCATTCTATACATTCATTCTAATGTTTATTAGATCTTTACAAAGTTTCTGCTTTAGCTTATTTGCTCTCTATGCTTCTTTCCTTTTTCTTGAGTACCTACTTTTGAAAATCACTACTGTCTCTTTAAAAGTCTATGCTGTATTCAGGATAGTGCTTAGGCAAAAGGTGATTGGGCCTTGCATAGTATACTAGGCCTTAGGATTTTAAGGGGAAAAAAGAAAGAAAGGATAGTAGGTGACCTCCTTTTCTCCTCTGTCTCGTTCCTTTAATCATCTGGCCAATGGCTTACCTTTATAGAAATTTGTTGGACTGCACTGCTTTGAGAACACAGTCCAACCTCTTTTTTTCCATTCTAGCTATTCAGTTCCAATGTCTTGTCCCTAGCAATCTTTAGGACTTTTAGCTAAAGAGGGCAAAAGTGAATAATGGCAGCAAAAATTATTTCCTGTATCTCTAATCCAAAAAAAAAATTGCAATTGCTTCCATTGTATCAAAGTCCAAAAAATTCTTGCAGATGGCTTTGTCATCTGAATTAAGTTGATTCCCTTATTGCACAATGGTAAAGCCTACTTCTGAGTTAATGATGCATTTTGGCTTTTAATACCCTAGTGGTTGAAAGAACTGTAATGAATCTCACTGACTTGAATTTCAGGGCATGAACCTGCTAATCAATGATTTGGAAAAGTCACCTTCAAGGTTGTCAAAGTGCTACATTATTCTTTATTTCTACTAGTGTGGAGGTCAGTCTCCTTTTTTTCCCTTGTTCTTGAAGATGTGTTTTTATTTCAGGCAATATCATTGAAGTGTTCAGTATCCTATCAAAAGTTAAATAACATACTGTAATTGTTTTCACGGGAATTATTATTCTATCCCCATCAGGTTACAATTCACAATATCCAACTATAAAAATGTCCAGGCAGAAAAGAAGGTTTATCATAAACAATATAGTTCCCTCTTTTATAGATTAGACATTTTTCTGTTATGATTAGTGTCTTTTTCTTTGGCTTCTTTTGAGTACTGTGGAAGGCATATGAAGCCAAAGATATTCCCAGCATTTCATTTTCACTACCTAGCCATTTTCAATGGTGACCCTCTTGGGGAAAATATGTGATAGGAGATAGAACTCATGTCACAATGACATTATGAATATGGGATCTTTTATCTTCTCTCTTCTTAATTTACATAAGTATTTAAATCAGTGCAATTTCAATCCAGGCTGACACACATGTATTTTCAAGGATCCTAGTACGCTGTAATATGCCCAGCTTATCATTGTGAATGTAAAGAAGAGAAGCAATGTCTGATTTGTGCCAAGATAGAAAGGCCCAGAAAGCATCTTGTCCAGAGACTTGCTGTGGTTTAGTTAATATTTCACTTTCACCTCAAATCCCTTTTGCCAGGTAAGAGGTGTTCTCTTGTGATCATTTGCAGTGAATTATCTAAATTGTTGGGAACTGCAATGCACACTTGATTTACTGGCCAAATCAGATTGAGCCAGAGCAGGTCAAAACTTCTGTTGGATTTTAAGTAACTGGTTAAATTCTAAAGGACCCGACTGGCCCCCAAGGCAATAACACACGCAGATATATTTTCAGAGAGGCAGTCCTTTTTTAAGGAGATGGCAAAGTTTAAATTATAAAACTCTAAGTATTTGTCTGGTTTTTAGTAGTGCTATTATAGCAGATGTACCTCAGGGCACATGAATTTATTCCAAAGGCAAGGTCAGTGGCTCACCATTTTTTAACTGTGTCTAACTGAAGTCTCTTTTATTATGACTGCAGGCAAATAGTGTGCTCTCCAAGGTCCTGATGTGGTATTTCCTTATCACCAATAATCCCACTGAGAAAGAACACAGTCATTTCTTTGTAGCATGCACCCAATCTGATCATCCCGGGCTCCACCAGGAACTATAGGAAGAGAGTAAAATGAGACATGACTTACCATGTTTACTTTGTTCTCTTTATCCACAAGTCTCAAAAGGCACCATTTGACAGCTTGAGAAATGATAACAATGCCAGAAACCAACCCTCTCTAACCCCACTTATGATCTGACCCTATTAGATTTCACAAGTTACAGAGAAGGATATGGTACTGTATGAGAAAGGGGCCTGAAAATTATTCTGACTCTGTTAAAGAATAATCCTGTTTTTAGATGAGAAAGCAACCTAAGTGTCATAATGAGCAGCAAAATTTGCACTCATTACTATAGACCTCCTTTGAGAGTTTAAGCTCTGAAGTTTTCAGTCATTTCTTCATTAAAACAAGCTTCTCTTCAACTTGTTTTGAATGAATTCAATTCAATTCCATAAACACTCATTAAGCATTGACTATATGGCAAACAGGCAGATAGGTATTGAGGAAACAGATGATTTTAAAAGGGTAGTCCCTGTCCTTGAGTAATTTATACATTATAAGTAAGGAAAAGAACGGTAATAATTATATACCATACATAATACCAATAAAATTGGTGCCAGATACCAAATCTGAAAAGATCACACAACATACCTCACAATCAACTCACAAACATCAACCCTGAGTTGCAATCAGAAATTAACTTAGATATACCAAGAACTGAGTCAAATTTACAAGAAATCAAATCATTCCTGTGTCATTTGGAATTATCCTAAACCCTGGGAGATTACAACTCCAAGGATTCTCTCAGCTACAACTTCCCTTGACACCTCCCACTTCCTTTGGGGGAGGTGTCAGGGAAAGTATTAAAGTAGGGGTCAGCAACCTTTTTTTAAAATGTAATTTCATGAGAGCCGTACAGTGCTCACAGTGCCTGAAAAAATTGACTTTATGGCTCCTGCAGAAAGAGCCATATCTGGCCCTCAAAACAGCCAGATATGGCTCAAGAGCCATATGTTGCCAACCCCTGTATTAAAGGGAAAGGTTGGCACCTTTTCTCTCTCTGAAACTGGAGGCCAGCTAGCTCTCTCGACCCTGGAAGGAGTGCTCTCTACCCTGGAGTGCTCTCTACTGTGAGACACTGATCTCTCTCTCTTGGCGCCTTTTCCCCTTTCTTCCTATCTCCTATTTTTCCCTAGACCTTTTCCTTTCTAATTAAAATAAAACCTAGCTATTCAAACCCTAAAGTTGCTCTCTGATCATTCATTTGAGGGCTCTGGTCAATTTCCCACTGCTGGGGCTGGGGACCGCTACCTTCCTTTCCTTTCCTCTACCTTCCTCTCTCCTTTCTCCCATCCATCCTACCTTCCTACCTCCATCACTTCACCCCCTCACACACATTCCCCAAATTGACAAGTGGTTAAGGGATATGAATAGGCAATTTTAAGATGAAGAAATCAAAACTGTCAATAATCATGAGAAAAAATTCTAAATCTCTCCTGATTAGAGAGATGCAAGAGAAAATAACTCTGAAGTACCACTTTATACCTAACAAAATGGCCAATAAGACAGTAAAGGAAAATATTAAATATGGAGAGGATATGGCAAAATTAGGACATGAATACATTGCTGGAGTAGTTGTAAATTGATTCAGCCATTCTAGAAGGCAATCTGGAATTATTTCCAAAGGGCTTTAAAAGAATGTATGTCCTTTGATCCAGCAATACCACTCCTGGGTATGTATCCCAAAGAGATTTTAAAAAATGCAAAAGGTTCTGATTGTTATAGCTGCACTTTTGTGGTGGCAAAAATTTGGAAAATGAGTTGATGTCTCTTGATTGGGGAATGGCTGAAGGAATGGTGGTAGATGATGATAATGGAATATTATTGTGCTATAAGTAATGAAGAATTGCTTGATTTCTATAAGAACTGGGAAGACCTACATGAACTGATGCGGAGTAAAATAAGCAGAACCAGGAGAACATTATAAACAGTAAGTGAAACATTGTGGGACAATCAAATGTAACTAACTTTGCTACAAAAACAATGCAATGATCCAGAATAATTCTGAGGGACTTATGAGAAAGAACACTATCCACATCTAGAGAAAGAACTGTGAGAATATAAATCCAGAAGATAACATGACTTATCACTTGTTTATAAGGGTCTATGATTAGGGAGTTTAGTTTTAAAAGATTACTCTTATAAAAATGAATAATATGGGAATAGGACTTGAGTGATAATGATATATAACCCAGTGTAGTTATTTGTCAACTACAGGAGGAAGGAAGGAAAAGGTGAGGGAGACAATGTAACCATTGAAAAATAAATAAAATAAATCAATTAAAAAAGGAAAAAAAGAAATTAACCTAGAATTTTGCTAGGAAAAAAAGTAACCCCACCAAGAGTTTTTGACTGTCTGAAATAATAGATATAAATTTTTGACACATCTGCTCCATAACTAACACCTGAGGAACTTGATTTCTCCTGCCACTAGAATCAATTCTGAGCCTTCCATCTGGTAGTCTTTCCTCCTTATAGATCATCCTCTCCTCTCTTCCTGTATTCTGCTGTTTTTTTCTCACTAATTCAGCTGGATCACCATCTAGGTCTTAAATCATTCAATAGAATAGACAGTGGGAAAGCCTCTAGATGGTGAAATGGAGAAGATTTCAATCTACCCAGTGAAGGTCTTAGTTATTCAAACCAGATTATCAATTGCTATGTCACTAGGGTCCGTTTGGGTAGCAAATCAGTGATTAATCATCTCACCTATATTCAGATCCACAAGGCCTTATGGAATAATATGACATAATTTGGAGGCAGCATTTCTATGGATCAAGTTCTTTCTTTTTCCTTAGTTGTCACTCTTCACAATGTCTCTCAGGTAAACTGATATTTCTCTCTGAGTTTTAAAAATTAGAAAATAAGGTCCAGAAATGTCAAGGGCTGATGAACTCTGACATTTTTGTTCCCTGAATTGTTCTACTGACTACCACTGAAGGATTTTCAAAGAACTTATAGTTTTTTTTTATTTAGGCATCTCATTTAGGATAAGGTACATTGGTCTTACCAGGACTCCCAGGGTAATTCACCCTGAATGCCACATTCTTCTCTTCATAGCCTAAATTGCTGAGGAACATCTGGTGAGCTCTTAACCAACTGCTCAGCTTACCCCTCACAAGTGTCCATCTTCCAAGTAAGTATAAAGTAAGTTCTCACTGTAGTCTTTCATACTGACTTAAACTTGTAAAATACTTCAGGATTCTTCAGAAGAAAAAGCATTTTTGAAGAAGAAATATTCAATGTTATAAATGAAGTGAATTAGTTGTTTGTTTTAATGTGAGTGGATAGAAATGGGATTAGAAACATTCATCCTATCCTACATCCCTCCTGGCTCTGTTTGAAAAATTAAGTCTGGCAACTCCATTTGCTCCTCTCAAAAGTGGAAGAAAAACAATGTATCATGTGCTCATCTAATTAGGCTGTTAGGTAAATTAATGAGATTACATGAAAAACATTTTCTCACACCATGTAAAAAAGGTCTCATAAGATTTTCTTATGAGCATATTGTATTATGATTTTTAAAACTCTAGCTATAATTTTAAAATATGCATTTCACCTCACTCCAAAGATAATAATAAAGGAAGCCTGAGTATGTCACTTACTATATTTACATCTTTGGATAAATAAATTCATTTCCCCATCTATAAAATGAGGAGTTTGAACTATATGATCTTTAGGATCATTTCCAGCTCTTAAATACATGATCCTATGGCCCTTGTGTTAAGTGCCAAAATAAGAGTCAATGGGTGGGGATTTTCCCTTCAGAATTTCAGGAGAAATCAGATTTCTTATTTTCAAAATGGCATTGATAGTGGAGCCAAGATAGCATAGTAGAGCAGAGAAGCTCAAAATCATCATGAAAATCCTCTCCAATAAATCTTAAAAACACCACCACCAAATGAATACAGGAGTAAAAAAACCGATAAGGAGACAGATTGAAGCAAATTTTCAAGAAGAGAAAAACCTAAAAGGTAAGCATAGAACATCTGGGGCACTGGGGTGAGAGGGGAGAACAGACAGCAGGAGGTTATACCAAGGAGTGAGAAACAAGCCAAGAGCAAGCCCCACCCCCACTCACCATCACAGCACTCATCTACTGTGCCAGGTTCTGAACCTGATTCTAAGCTAACCTCCAGACCATGAGCCCCTGCCTGGGCAAATAGAGGTCCAATAAGCCCACATCCCTTGAAATACCAAACCTGTGGTGAAGTCTGAAATTCTAGCCCAGGGTAGTCTGTGCTGAAGCAGCCTGATCTGTGTGGGCCCAGAGCAAATCAAGGAGTCTCAGTCTGGGCCTATGGTATAGGACATAGATCCAAGATTGGGGTAGTTGGTAGATCCAGAGGGGGAATGGGGTTCCCTTGTGATCCTCTTGCCAAAAGCTCAAGGTGGAGCCCCAGGACAGGGAATCTACTATGTGCCTGACAAAATCAAGCTCATGGTGGATTCAAAAGCTGACACCTACTCCTGAGCCTGGAATTTGAATAGTCTCTCATCTGATTTAGTACTGAGTGAGATCAAAAGTTTTTGCCCAAGCCTGAGGCAAGAACTTCAACTATCAGCATCAAAAGGGTTAATTAAATCAGCAGTGGGAGTTGGCTTTCTGAGCTCTCAACCCTCAGGTCATCATATCATCTTGGAAGAACTGAAACTGACAGAAATCCAGGAATAAAACAAAGGATAGCACCAAGGAAGGACTGAAGTTTAAGAGGGTACCCAAATCTTGCAGAGAATAGAGCCTACCTATAAAAAAGTAGGAAAAATGAGTAAACAACAAAAAAGCACCTAACTATAAAGAATTTTTTCAAGACAAAGAGCAAGGTACAGACATAGAAGGGGACAGTGAAAGCAAAGCAAATATATGCAAAGTCCAAAAGAAAAATATGGATTGGACACAGATTCTGGAAGAGTTCAAAAAGCACTTCAAAAAACAGTTAAGAGAGGCAGAGGAAAACTGAGGAATAGGAATGGAAGAAATTGAAAAGGAGACCCAAAAGTTGACATATTTAAATCAGGCCTTAAAAATTAGAATTGAGTAACTAGAAACTAATGATTTCATGAAAAATCAAGAAACAATAAAACAAAACCAAAAGAATAAAAAAAACGCAGAAAAGATGAAGTATCTCATTGGAAACACAGTGGACATGGAAAATACATCCAGGCAAGACAAATTAAGAATTATTGGACTACCTGAAAGCCATAATATAAAAAAATCTTGGACATCATAATGCAAGAAATTATCAAAGAAAACTCCCCAGATATTTTCAAACAAAAAAAAAACACAAAAAAGAAACTGAAAGAATCCACAGATCATTTCCAGAAAGAAATCTCCACATGACACCTTCTAATAATATAATAACCAAACTCAAGAGTCCCCAAGCCAAGGAGAAATGCTGCAAGCAGCCAGAAAAAAATTCAAATACCATGAAACTACAATCAGGATCACATTACAGGATCATAAGGCATGGAATATGATATTCAGGAAGGAGAAAGATCTAGGTTTACAACCCAGAGTTACCTATGCAGCAAAAGTGAATATACTCTTTCAGAGGTATATAAATGGAAATTTTGAACCTTGGACTTCATCCCCCATAAGTCCCTTAGTTTTCCCAAAATTCTCTTTAAGTTTCCATGTTTGCATGATCAAGTTATTGTTTTATGGTTGGCTGTAACTCCTCCCTCTCTCCTTTTGGTTCCTGGGAGCAAGCTGGTTAGTCACTTTTAGTTAGTCTCTTTTGTTAGTTTATTATTAATAAAATATTTATAAATATAATATTTAGTATTTTGCATATTAATTTTAATCTTCACAGAGGAAAAATGGACACTCAATAAGATAGAAGATTTCTAAACATTCTTGAGGAATAAACCAGACCTAAACAAAAAATCTGAAGTTCAAACACAAAACCCAAGAGAAGCCTAAAAAGGTAAATGAGAAAGAGAAAATGTAAGGGACTCATTAAGATCAAAATATTTGTATTTCTACATGTAAAGAGAATATCTGTAATTCTGAAATTATTCTTAGTATTAGAGCTGACAGAAGAAATATACTTAGGAAGAGGTTGAGGAAGTAACTTATTTATCATATGATATGTAAAAAAGAAATCAAGGGACATAAAAGGAGATTGCACTAAGAGAAAAGAGAAGGAAGAAATAGAATTAGGTAAATTATATAAATTCAAAGTGGCATAAAATTATTATGGGGAGGGGAAGATGAGAGTGGTGATGGGCAATGCTTAAACTTTACTCTCATCATAACTGGCTCAGAAAGAGAAAAACAAATATTCTCAATGGGGTATAGAATTATATTTTAACCTGTAGAGAAGGGGAATAAAACAAGGGAAAGAGGAGGTAAATGGAAGGAGGGAAAAGTAGGAGGGGTAATAAAAAAACAAAACACTGATGAGGAGGAACAGAATGAAAGAGAATAGATCAGGATCAAAAAGGGGAAAATAAGATGAAGAGCAATACACAGTTAGCAATCATATCTGTGAATGTGAGATGAACTCACCCCCAAAACAGAAATGGATGGCATAGTGGACTAAAATCACAATGGCATTATTAGTATGCTATTAACCTAATAATAAAAAATTTATTGAGCACTTGTGGTATTAATTCTACTAGATGATCTGTTTATAACCATATTTATAATTATACCATGTACACAAGTACATAGATACATATATTATGTATCATATATGTATATAAGTATATATCATATATAGTATGTATATAGTATAGTGTATGTATACACACACACACACATATAGTATAGTATAGCATAGCATAATATGAGTTTCTTACCCATAAAGAGATTCTATTATTGTTGGCAAATTAGCATATGAGCATACACACAATCTATATATGAACATTAAGATTATAACACTCTTTAGGGCAGGACCTGACTTTTTCTTATTTGTATCCCCAGTACTTAACACAGTGTCTGGTACATAGTGGGTGGTTAACAAATGTTTATTGATGATCAAACATCATATTGATGAATAAAGTTGAAATTGTAAGAACATATTCAAATAGCAGAGGATGTAGCAAGATAAAAAGAACATATACTTCAGAAGTGAAATATCAATGGTGACTAGCATCAATAAGAAAATTTCAATAAAGGAAGGGAGATTTTAGTTGGATCATCACTGATGGGCAGGATAGTGACAAGCAGAGATGAAATATTCCAGATGGGAAATATCATAAGCAGATGTGAAGTGGGATTCAACAAAATGTGTATAGGAGACTGTTATGCAGTGGAAAGAGTGTTTGGTGTGAATTCAGAGAGCCTTGGTTTGAATTTTCATTCTGCCATCTAATGTACCTTTGTCACTTTGGGCAAATCACTTAACTTTTCTTGGTTTCATGTTCCTCATCTGTAAAATGGAAGCTTTAGAACATATCGTAGGTGTCAAATATATTACAAAGGACTACATAGAGCCACAAATCTCTGGAGTGCTTGAAAATTAGAATAAAATATATCTGGGATATATTTAACAAAATACATAACAAAATCTATAAAACATAGATAATGGTAATCTATAGTCATCAAGGTCAATGTGCAGCCGAAAGGAATCACTTTCTATTTAAGTTTGACAGCACTAGAATAAATAAATTCTAAAATTCCTTGCAACTCTTAATCTATGACATTATTAAGATCCCATAATTATCTTGATCATATCAGAGAGTTCATATTGGGGAGAAGTGAGAAGTATGCTTTGATATGTAATGTGACTACAGATGACAGAAAACTTTAAAATCTAAACAGTGAAATATAGGTGTTATCCAACAGCTCATAGTTTTTGGATATATCTGGACATTGTATTCCTTAAATTCATGGACATAATAGCTCCCTATTAGAGCCACTATAATCCTGAAGAGGAGATATGGCATGTTGGCTCCTGGTTCCAGCTTCTGCCTCCAACCTGGCATGCCACCCACATACTCTGGGATATTCTAGGTCTTGGTCCTTGGGTCTTTGATGGGTGAGACTTCTCTTTATCTAGCCAGACCCAGATATAACACAATACTTACTAGACATCTTCATGCCATGAGATGCTATGTGCACATCCTTCCTTCACTATCTTTTCACCTCTATCTCTGGGAACAAAAAATATATCAAAATAGCATTACTAGAAAAGACAAGTCAATCAATGACCCTAGTAAATCATTCATTCCTCAGACTTCTCAGACAAAACACATCCCTAGGCAGCTAAGTGGCACAATGCTGAAAGACTTAGGTTTAAATATGACTTCAGATACTTCTTAGCTATGTGACCCTGGGCAAGTCACTTAATCCCAATTGCCTTAAACAAAAATAAAAACTAACTTCGATGTTCTCAGGTAATTAACTAAGATGGAACCTTGTAGAGCAGGAATCTTCTGCACTGGTAGATGCATTATTTCAGGACAGTTAGGTAATTCAGCAGATAGAGATCCAGACCTGGAGACACAAGGTTCTGAGTTCAAATCTGATCTCAGACACTTCGTATCTCTGCGACTTTGGGCAAGTCACTTAATCTACATTGTCTAGCCCTTACCTCTCTTCTGCCTTGAAATCAATACTTAGTATCAATTCTAAGACAAAAAAGCACCTCTCCATAACCAAAACTCCCCTGTATGTGCTGTCTTCCCCTTTTTAGAGTGTAATTTCTTTAAGGACAGAGATAATCTTTCTTCTTGGTATTTGAATCCCCAGTTCTCAGCATAGCTCCTGGCCCATAATAAACATGTAGACATACTTTTTTCACTGGTTTAAAAGGAAATAGCCTAAGAAGAAGGGGTAGAACTAAGAGAGGATACCAAAATGTTGGGGAATACATGACTGATAATTATAACTCTGAATGTGAATGGGATGATTCTATATACTAAATTAAAAAGCTTTTGTACAAACAAAAACAATGCAACCAAAATCAGAAGGGAAACAACAAATTGGGAAAAAAATCTTTATAACAAAAAACTCTGACAGGGGTCTAATTACTCAAATACACAAGGAGTTAAATCAATTGTATAAAAAAAAAACAAGCCATTACCCAATTTGTAAATGGGCAAGGGACATGAATAGGCAATTTTCAGATAAAGAAATAAAAAAATATCAATACGCACATGATAAAGTGTTCTAAATCTCTAATAATTAGAGAAATACAAATCAAAACAATGCTGAAGTATCACCTCACACCTAGCAGATTGGCTAAAATGATAGTAGGGGAGAGTAATGAATGTTGGAGGGGATGTGGCCAAATTGGGACATTAATGCATCGCTGGTGGAGTTCTGAACTGATCCAACCATTCTGGATGGCAATTTGGAACTATGCCCAAAGAGCTCTAAAAGACTGCCTGCCCTTTCATCCAGCCATACCATTGTTGGGTGTGTACCCCAAAGAGATCATAGATAGACTTGTACGAAAATATTTATAACCACAATTTTTGTAGTGGCAAAAAACTGGAAAGTATGTCCTTCAATTGGGGAATGGCTGAACGAAGTGTGGTATATGTTGGTGATGGAATACTATTGTGCTCAAAGGAATAATAAACTGGAAGAATTCCATGTGAACTGGAAAGACCTCCAGGAACTGATGCAGAGTGAAAGGAGCAGAGCCAAAAGAACATCATACACAGAGACCAATACATTGTGGTAAAATAGAATGTAATGGACTTCTGTACTAGCAGCAATGCAATGACCCAGGACAATTCTGAGGGACTTATGGAAAAGAACACTACCCACATTCAGAGGAAGAACTACAGGAGAGGAAACACAGAAGAAAAGCAACTGCTTGAACACATACATTGAAGCAGACATGATTGGGAATGTAGACTCGAAACTACCACACCTATGGAACTATCAACAATTTGGAAATAAGTCTTGCTTGACGACACATGTTAAAACTATAGGGGGTGGGGGGGGTGGAGGTCGGGTGGTAAAGGGGAAAGTAAGAACATGAATCATGTAACCATGATAACTTTTCTAAAAAATAAAAATTATTTTTAAAAAGTCAACTTCTTGAGGGCAGTGATCATATTTACTTTCTAAAAAAAATTATCTCCCCAGTCTTTAACATATAGAAATTAATACATTTTTCATTTATTCATTCAGATTTGAGGAAGGGCATTGCTAAATTTCAAAGCATCAGAGGAATAATAAGGAAGAATAGTTAAGAGTTTCATCATCATACCATACAAAATCAGAAGAAAGAAGGAAATGGTTTTTTTTGGATAAGAGATGATTTGGGATTGACAAAAACCTGTTTAGATATACAAAGAACTGTCATATGGAAACAGCATTAGCCTTCTCCTAGTTGGGCTCAGAAGGTAGAACTAGGAATGGTGGGAAGAAACTATAGACAGAGCCAGATTTTATCTTGATTTCAGAAAAAAATGTTTTATACTCAGTAGAGTTATGCAGAAACGAAACCATCTGCCTCAGGAGGTAGTTAGGTCCTTTCAATATACGTCTCTAATTGAATGGCCATCATGGGTGTTTTATGTGGAGAAGATTCTTATTCCAATATGGGTGGGATTGGAAGGCTTATGAAATCCATTCCAAGTGTGCAATCCTGTGGCAGTGTATTTTGTGGCTAAGAGATTGAGGGCAAATAACTGATATTTTCAAAGCTTGATGCAGGTTAATTTCTGGGAGCCTTTAGCTGAATAATCTCTGCTCCAGCTTTAGAAAGCAAAACTTTCTCAGTGTCAGTGTTTATATTGAATTCTTCAAGTGAGTTGGGTCACCTGGCAAATGGTCTGGGCACACAAATAGGATACTTTAAGTGAAATAACGACCTTCATCATAGTTTGGTGAATGAGGGCACAATGCAGCATGACAAGCATGGAAGGCACTAGCTAGCTGGAGGAGGAATGGCCACATTGAAAACAGCATTTTCTGAAATTCTGTTAAACCATTTGACTTTGAGATTAATGGATAAGCTTTCTGTTTGAAGCACAGGAATTAGAGCCATTTCCTCCTAGGGCATAAAGAGCCCAGATAAGAAATGGCAATCGGATTCCGTTATTTTTTTTAATAGTGCTTTTTTACCCTTGCAAGAACCTTTCTTGATCTTTATCAGTCATCAATTATAGGTTGTTTCAAAACTATGAAACCTGCTGCAGCAAACATTGCTGACCCCTCACCCAATTGAGGCTATCTCTGTCAGGATTTTCCATTTCAAAGAGAAACACCTTTTTTCCCCCTCTCACATTCTCTTTTTTTAAAGCTTGAAAACCCACTCAACAGAAATTGTTAAATAATGCTGCTATTAAAAAAAGGCTTTTCAAAGTTGAAAGCTCCAAAGGGGAGACACAAAGTTCCTTTCAATGGTTCAGCAAGTCCCTTCTGACATTCATTCTTTATTTGCATTTTTAAACTACCGACTTTGTAATGGGAAAAATTATATTCAGTTATAAAGCTTATCTTTGCAGCATTAGTTGATTCTTGGTACTAAGCTACAATATGCAATCATTGTTCGAGATGGGAATGAAAATAGTTGTTGTGTTTGTTTTTTTAAAAAAAATGTCCATTTGCCTGCCCTTCTGGCTGCTTAATAATATTTGACCTGTACTTGGCTTGCAAGCATCAAAGTCTGATAAAAGCTATTGCTTGGGAAAATAGTTTGTAGAAAAAAAGTACAGTATGTCAATGAGCAAAAGAATAGAATATTTTTACCCTTGAGGGCAGAATTTTCAGCTATAGGCTGAGTTTAAATGCTAAAATAATTGCAATAATCCAAATGATAACAGTGAGAAGAATTATGTCCCTTCAGCTATGTGACAGTGGAAAGAGCACTGATGAGGGGGATAGGAAACCTAGGTCTAAAAACAGGCTGTTTGACCTGTCACAGGTCTCTACACATTTGGGAATCTCAGAATTCTTATTAAAATATGGGAGAATCAATATCTAAAGAACTTCCCTCAGGCAGAAGTTATGAAGCTCGAATTAAATAATGTATACAAAAAACACTTTGCAATCTGTAAAATAAAAATTAGTATTTTATAATGTTTTAAGGTTTTCAAAGCACATATATAATCTCATGTGTTTATCACAACAATAATATGATATAGGTCCTTTTATTATCTTCATTTGAAATATAAAGAAAAGCAGGCTAACTTATTTTAAGTAACTTGTCAAAGCTAATGTCTAAGGGAATATTTAAACTCAGGTCTCCTGCCTCTAAGTTCAACACTATATCTACTATAAAACTAAGCTGCCTCTAATACTATTTATAGGTAATGAAGAAGAGAGAGAGAGAAAGAGTGAGAGAGAAAGAGAGACAAGGAGAGGGAAAGAGATTGACAGATATATAGATAGATAAATAGATTGACAGATCAACAGATTGATAGATAGACAGACAGACAGACAGACAGACAGACAGAGAGAGACTGACAGCTCAATAGGTTGATAGGCAAACAGACAGAAAGATAGATAGATAGATAGATAGATAGATAGATAGATAGATAGATAGATAGATAGATAGATAGATAGATAGATAGATGGATAGACAGACAGATAGGTAGACACATAGATACATAGATACATAGATGGATAAATTGATTGATGTTAGATGAATCGAAAGACAGAGACAGAAATGGAGACAGATACACAAACATATGAGAGATGAGAGAGAAAGAGACTTAGAACCTGTGATTTCACTGGTGTTTGTACCTATGTAGATTATCATCTATTCTACAATTCATAGTCCTAGAAAGTTGTCTGAGGCCCTGAGAAATAACTTGAGCTGGATGACACAGTCCTTGGGTGGCAGTAGTTGAACTTCACATAGACATTGATTCTTGGGTCAGTTTCCTTTGCATAATACCGTACTGCTTTTCTCTCTTTGTTACTAGGTTCAGATATAGATTATGCCTAGTGCTCAGTCTGGTATTCTGATGATACATTCACCTACTATAAAAAGCCTTAACTATCTACTTATGGATTAGATTTTCACTCTCTACTGTCTGCAACATGGGAGGTATTATATGCATAGATATTATGTGTGTGTGTGTATCACTAAGCATTTGTACAGAATAAACCAATTTTAAATGAAGCAAAAGTCTGATCTTTCCTCTTATTTTAGGAATGAGGAATTTCAAAGTTTTGATTTATTGTTGATTTGCTTTCCTTTTACTTCATTATTTCCTCCCAATATCATTTTGAGAACCCTTCATTATTAAGCAAAACAAGTTGAAATATGCCAGATCTGATAGTATATTCAATATTCTCTAACCATGTCCCTTTAACTTTTCTACCAGGAAATGAGAAATATGTTATACTTTCAAACTGGTAGAAACAGCAATTATAACTTCCAAGTCATACAGCTACGGCAATAGGACACTAGTTCACCTGGCTCTTTGTAAAACATTTTCTTTCCCACAGTCTTATGAGATAGGTGATGCCAATGGTCAGTGGACAAGCCACTTCCCAAACTCTGGCCCTCTGACAGTGAGGCTATTACTCTTTCCATTCTACCTACAGTATCTCCCACTACAAGTAGCTGTATTATTGTTTTAAAAGGTAAAAAAAAGCCACACCAAGATGCAATCTTCCTCCAGCTTTTTTAGTCATCTTGAGTAAACCAGAAACAAGCAGAAATACCAGGATAAAATAAACCACCACTCTAATAGTCAATTAAAGGCACTAATGGCTAGAAGCACAAGTCAGATAGAAGTAGTATGGTTTAACCTCTTGGAGGTGATGCACTGCCTCTCAGGACACAAGATTTAAGTGGGGATGGGAGGAAAATACCCTCCAAAACCTCTTTGTAACACAGACCTAGAACTCAACTCTAACCTATACAAGCCCTGGAAGCTTTCCCAGGAAAAGAGTACAATATCCATTTGCTGGACCTCTTCATCATCTTGCCTGCCTAATGTAGCTGCAAGGAACTGGATTACACATATATCTCCAGGTTCTAATAAGGACTTGAAAATAAAGTGGGTTAAAGAAATACTTGAGGAAAATGACTTTGTAGTCCCTGGAACAATAACAACAAAAATCTAACAATGATACCTCTCTTTGTGAAATCAATCCAGTCAATAATAAAATTATACATAGACTTAACGTGAAGGGGCTCACTAGTTCTCTTTATTCAGTAACAATCATAAGCAACAGCATTAGCATAAAAAACTAAAAATAGGATGGCCTCTGTGTCACTGACCAAGTTTCAAATCCCAGCTCTGTGATTCATGATCTGTGACCTTGTGAAAGTCACTTTACCTCTCCAGGCCTCAGTTTCCACATCGTAAAATGAACAGGTACTAAGAATACCCTCAATATTCCTTCTTCAACTATATTCTATACCCAATCTTTGGTTATAATTTCTGAAGTAAAAGGAAAACCTAGGTTTTTCTCCCTTAACACAATTTTATCCTTGTACATTGAATAATCTAAGCCAGTTCCATGATATTCATGTTGAATAGCTTTTGGTCAAAAACACCTTCCTAGCAGGACAGAAGCAAGCCATTGCTGTTTCAATCTACACTGAAAATGATTTTTATCATAAGACTAATTAGAACTTTTGTTATTAATACATCACTAGGGTCCACAAATATTTATTGGAAATTTGAATGAAAATGTCTTCATGGAAATTGATAGCTACATACTTTAGTCAAAACAAAACCTCTTCCCTGGAGTTTTTGAAGCTATATAGTTCTGTTTATTACTGGGAAAATGGTATAAAGGTGTAATTACTGGTACATGAGTCCCATTGGGTCTTTGAGAACTTCCAGAAAATAGAATCAATTATATATTTAAAATAGATGTGGTTTTAAACAAGTATGCATCAACTTGTAGATTGATTATTCATTCAGCTAGCTTCTTTCAGAGGTTTTTAGGGTGGAATTAAATACAAAGAAAGACTTCACAAAGTCAGCCAGCTCTATTTAGCCAGTATTAAGACTCCCAGAGTGAATCAACATGATCTTGATTCTGTTTCTCTTTCTGCCTCCTTGAACTATTGAGCTCAATGTCTCTTTCACTGGTTCCTTACTCTTCTCTAACTTTCTAAATTGGATTAGGATAGTAAAACCATAGTTTCAGTGGTAGAACATGACCAGGATTCAAGAGGTTATGTGATTTGTCCAAAGGCATAAATGTGGTAAAGCTGATTTTTTGAACCCAGATCTCATTAAAAATCCATTCCTCTCCCCCTAAAACATGCTGGCTGAGAGGCAGTGAGCTCCAGCAAATGGAGCAATAGACTAGAAGTAATGAGACCTGAGATCTAGGTTTAGGTTTACTAGATTCTAGGTTTAGGCTTACTTTTATGAAATAATGGTACCTGAGGGAAAACACTTCTGTCCTCCTATTCTTATTTCCTCAACTATGAAATGACTATGAGATATAAGAATTATTTTACTCACCTGTGAATTGGCTTGAAATGTACAGATCCTATACTGACTCTGTTTATCCTCTATGTCATCATCTATTTATTCATGTCTTCAGGTCTGCTATTCTGATTGAGTTCCTTCAACTAAGGAATTAGCTTCTTGGAGTTCTTGGCTGGGAAATAAAAAGTGAGGCAATTATGTACAACTTTTCCTACATTACTGTCTTCTTTTTGTAGATATCTTGTGAAAGGTCAAACAGGAAAAATTTCATTTTAAAACAATAAGGCTCTAAATTGAAGGTTTTTAAATAAATCTAAATACAGGATTCTACCCTATGCCCTCAAGGATAATTGCCAGCTGGGGCAATTTCCCCACTTAACTCAAAGGAATTTAAAAACCTACTACCTGGCATAGTAAAGAAAGTTGGGAGTAGTTACTTAGCCCTTGGGGGTATTACAATTTAGTAAATATGGCTTCCTTGCTGTTTCTAGCATAATGGAGTTCCCCTCCAAATTCCAAGTATTTTCACTTGGTTGTTGCTCCATGCCTGGAATGTTCTCCCTCCTAATCTCCATCTCCTAGCTTTCATGGATTCCCTCAACTCTCAGCTAAAATCCCATTTTCTTGGTATTCCTTAATTCTAGTATCTTCCTTCTCTTGATTATTTTTGACTTATGTTGTAGATAGCTTTTTTTTACATTGTTGTTTGCATATTATCTCCTCTAATAGACAAATTGCTCTTTGAGAAGAGAGACTTTTTTGCCCTTTTTATCTGCAGCACTTAGAAGAGTGCCTGAAATAGGAGATACTTAATAAAGGGTAATTGAGTGGCTGATGTTTCCAAGTGTTCCTTCTCTTTTGACTTTGTCTTCTATTAAAACTATTCTATTCAGTGATCTATTCTACCAGTGATCTCTTAATAACTAAATCAAAATCATCTTTTCTGACTCTTTTTCATCTTTTGACATTACAGATGAGTGTATTGAACTCAAATATAACTAGGGGCCATTAAACCATACCTAAGGATTCCTGTGGGGATCTGATGCATATTAATTTAGTTTTAAAATGAAATGTTATTTAAAAAAACAACAAAAAGTAATATTATCTATGTTTTATTGCATTCGTATTTATTTTGTTAAGTATTTTCCAATTATACTTTAAATCTGGTTTGGGCTGCTTGTGAGTTCCATGTTTGACATCTCTGAGGTAGATCACCCTCTTCTTGAAACATTTTACTCTCTGTTATTTCATTACATGGCTTTCTCCTTGTTCTCCTTTTACCTGTCTGAGCACTCCTTCCCAGGCTCTTTTGCTTGATCTTCATCCATGTCATGATCAGAAACTGTCTCTGTCACAAAGGACTCTTTTCCTGAACTCTCTTCTTCTTCACCTGCATACTATTTCCTTTAGTGATTTCATTATCTCCCATGTATTCAACTATTATCTTTATGCAAATGACTCTCTGGTCCATTTTTCCATTCCTAACTTCTCTCCAACCTACTATTCCATATCCCTAACTGCCTATTGATCATCCACAATTAAATGTCCCACATTCATCTTAAAACTTAGCATTTCTAAAACTGAATTCAATGTCTTTCCCCTTTTTCTCTTCATTTTCTCTAACTTTCCTATTATGTCCAAAGACTTCACCCTCCTCTTAGTCACTCAGACTTATATTTTATAAATCATCCTCAACTCCTCCCTCTCCCATGTTTTAGAGGTGTATCCTTTATACCACCTTTTGGCTTCTAATTTGTTATTACCCTAGTGTAAGAGCTCATCACCTTATGCCTAGGATATTTCAATAATTTAATTATTGTTTTTCCTGCCTTTCATCTCTCCACTCTGATTCATCTTCCACTTATCTGTCAAACTGATCTTCCTAAAATACTGTTTTGACCATATCACCCTCCCCAATCAATAAACTGCCATGGGTCCTGAGTACCAATAGGATCAAATGTAACATCCTTTATTTGGAATTTTAAATTCTTCATAATTTGCCCCCTCCACCTTATCAGTCTTCATGTATCTCATTTCCCTCCAAATAATCTACAGTACCATGGTACTGGTCTCTTTCTGTTCTTCACAAAGGAAATTTTCCCTCTCGACTTGCTGTAATTTCTCTGACTATCCTTCATGCCTGGAATTCTCTTCTTCCTCATCTCAACCTTCTGTGTTCCTTCATCTCCTCCAAATTTCAGCTGAAATTCTACCTTCTTCAAGAAGTCTCCTTGACTTCCCTTAATCTTAATCTTCCCTCTGAGATTATCTTCATTTTATCAATTATCTCTTCTATATCTATATAGTTTGCTCCTAGTATTTGCATTAAACTGCGAGATACTTGAGATTAAGGATTGTTTTTGCCTTTATTTTATTCCCCAGCACTTTATATGCTGTCTGGTAGGTAGTAGCAGCCTAATAAACTTTATTGATTGCCTTTTACTTAAGGTCTTTTCCTGATACAGTCAGCCCTTACTATGTTCACTTATCTCAGCTTCACTGTATGGTGGTTTAAAAACAAACAAATAACATATCTAATTCTGTATCACGGAGTTACACTTATCGGATCACACTATTGACTGATAGAATGAAAGGCGACCAACCACAGCGCTGCATTCTGTATCCTGGTGCTGATTGGCTCAGTAACTGAAGAGTGTGGAAAAGGTTTATAGGGCCACTACTTTGCAGATTTCCAACTATCCTGGGGGTCTCTGGGACATAACTCCCAGGATAGGTGAGGGATCATGCTACGCCAATTATTAGTAACCTCTCTCCCTATCTTGAATTTATTTATTCTTTCTCTTTTTATATTTCTTCTGAATATGCTTAAATACTCTCTTGTTATATATCATACCGGCTGTCAGTTCCTTGGGATTAGGCATTGTTACATTCTTGTATTTCCAGTACCTAAAATAACATCTGTCATTTAGAAGACACTTAAATGCTTGTTGTTGATTAATTAATGAAGCATGTCATTTCCCTAGCAATAGAAATCAGAGGTCTGGGGGGAATATCTGATTGTTTGATTTTATGGTTGGTTCAGGACTCAAGTGAAATACATTCACAGTATATTGGGGTTCCAATGAATAATTCTATCTGTTTTTTGTTTCTTTATTTGTTTGTTTTGTTTTCCTGCAGGAAACTGACTTCACTCTATAACCAGACCCATAGAGTGAGACTTAGAAGGGACCTTAGAAATCATGTAATAAATACCCCTCATTATGGAAATCGAGACCTTGAAAGGTTATGTCTTCTGAAGGTAATGCAAGATCTGTTAGTCTCTCTATTGCAGTCACTTTCTCAAAAAATTTAAATTTTTTCAAGTACTTTGGTAGGTTTTTATATCAGAATATCAGTGTCTGTACTAAATGTTCTTCAAAGGTTTCATCTCTAAATATAAGCATTTTCAATAGTAAAATGCCACAAAATTAAGAAAATTCCCCCCAAGTCTCTTGTATTGACTTAGCCTGGGCCAACAGAGACATCAAGAGAATATCAATAAAAGGGTGAGTTCATACTACCTTACTTAACAAATTTTCTATGGGATGGAAATGGACAGAATGTGGAATTCACCTTCCTGGGATAAAAGCAACAATTCAGTTTGTATTTTATCTTTATATTCCTTCTCAGGTGAAAACTAATGTAGATTTCCCATTTTTAAAGTCCTTCTAATTCCCAGATCTATCCTGCCAGATTTAAACTGGAATTGTCAGGCTCTAGATATGTATTGGGGATCAAAATAGACATCTGGGAATATCCCTAATAGCGGATGTCAACTAGAATATGATTTAATACTGTAAGAACTGAGCAAGTAGTCCCAGGCCAACTGTAGTAGATGGATATCAAAGGAGGGTAAACTGTTGCATGAAGAGATACCTAACTCGAATCAGCTCCTCTACTTGCCAGTTATCATGGTAGAATCACAAAAAAAGACAATTTCTATAATTATGTTAGAACATTCTAGTGACCTTTGTGTTTTTGCATTTTTAGTAACATTGAAATGGAAACATTTCCCAATGTGAGGAATTGGATGAAAAATGAGAAGGCACCAATTTCAATCCACTAGTAAATGGAGTTTTGAAAAATAACTTCTCCATCTGGGTCAAAGGAGGATTTAATCACTTATTTGGTCTTTGTTTTGCATAGTGATGGCTTCTGTTGGTAAAGCAATATGTTTTGTTTACTTATTCAAAGTTGCAGTAGGTCTCTGTGAAATCTCTGCAAAGAGAACTTTTTTTTAAGATGCAGAAAAAAGATGTCCTTGTTTCCAAAGTCATAACTAAGTTGGGGCAAATGAGGTACCAAAATTGAGTGGATAATGGGTTTTTCGGAGGAAAGGCTTCACAATGTCGCATAGTCTCAGTCTCTCTTGTTTCTCAAGTGCTCCTACTGAATTTAGGGTTTATTTCCTCATGGAGATCATAATTACTATGGCTATAAACTGAAAATTGGGATAATCATAGCAAATGTAAAATCTTGATTTTTATTTTAAAGAAAAACTTTCCCCAGTTTTTCCCTGAATTTCATTCATAGACTTGGCCTCATTCAAGTTCCATGCCATTTAAGGGAATGGAAATCAGCCTTCATTCCAATTTTAGAGCAGAAGGCTTCAAGGCACAGGAAGGATTAATCTAAAATCTAAAAGTCTGTGATAACAACCCTAGACTACCGCTATGGACTTAGCCTATTCAGCTGAAGCAATTACAAATCCATTTCCTAAATCAATCCAATTTCAAGAAAACCCTATCATATACTTCCTGCCCAAAACATTGCAGTGAAAATGAACTAGCAGCCAAAGAATCATCTCAGACAGTTCAGCTTTATAACTATTCTTCTGAATTTTGACCTAAACCTTTCAACAGCTTTGGCTAAATTACCAGATGGGCTTGAAGGAAATTCATTACAAAGTCCTTATGTCTGTTGGCAAATAGACATCAACAAAAGCTCTGTGCTCTATCCATATCCATCAATTCTGGGAATTCCAATTTAGATTTTCAACCCAGGAGCCTTTTTGTCTAAAAATATTTCTCCTCTGAGATCTGTTGATTTGCTTTTTTTAGGGAGTAGTTCAAAATATCTTGGCTTAGAGCACATAAGAATTTTTGAAGTGTTAGTTTTAAGATAGACCGAAGTTAAAAAGGATGTAAATAAGAAAAATGTGGAAAGATCTATCAAGGTCTGAAATCCAGGGGGTTTTGGGGACACATGGAGAATGCTTGGCCTTCAAAGCCTTCCTAGGAAGCATTTTTACTTTTATTCAATCTCTTCTTTGTCTTTCTAATTATGCAAAGCAGATGGGTCTTCACATGGCAAATTAGAAATAATCATTTTGGTTTACTTGCTTCAAGTGATAGGTCAGTGTTCTGAAATGTTCATCACCTGAAACTGAGACTAGTAGAAACCAAAAGATGAAGTTTTACAAGAGGGAAAAATTTAGATGAATGTATATACATAGCAGGCCATTTAAGCTACAGGAACATGCATCTATTCATGTTTTCTCCATAAGCAAAAATAATAATTAGAATACAGGTTCATGTGTGTTATCATATCATAGAACAGTTGAAAGACTATTGACTCTGGAATTGAGAACTTTAGTTCAAATCTCATCTGATGCTTCCTTCCTGTAACTGTAAAAAGAAAAGATTAGACTAGATGGATCCTTCTAGTTCTACATGTAGAACTCGACCAGCACCACAACTGCATGAGGTAGCAACTAGAGGTTCTGCTACTTTCACTTTACAGATAAAGAAAGTGAGGCTTAGAGAACTTACATGACTTATCCAAGAACAAATTTTTTAAGAGACAAAATTTCAACCCATTCTAGAATCTATATGTCATGCCGCATTAATCAAGAAAGATGGTAAATGAGAAGTTGAACACGCAGCAGACTTCAGTGATCATTGAAATGTCTCAAATGAATGACAAAGCCATACTAGGGGTTATCATGCTCCATATGCTGATTATATGATTAATGACATGACACTGATCTATGCCCAAAGTAAAGTTAGCAAATTCATGAATTATAGTTGTTATAATAATGCCACAAAAAAAGTTTAACAAACACCCTATAGTTGGGTGCCAATATTCTTACATGAAACATAAAAATGTTGATTGAGGTTAGATCCCTAGTATAGATAGAAAAAGGAAAAATACCTCTGAAGTCCTTTCCAGCTCCAATATTCCTGATTCTTCATGAAAATTCAAATCAGATTATATTTTCTCATGACTGCTAGTCATTTTAATCAGGGCAAATCCCCTTACTTGAAAGAAGCAAAAATGATTCTTGACAAAGGAACTATACACAATGACATAATTCATGAATTTGAGAATTGTTCTTCTCTGCTTATAATATTAGTCCAGTTTTTAACCTTGATACTTACTTAGCTTTGTCTGAGAATTCAAACACTGCTACTGGATAAGCTAAAATGTGTGCATGTTGTTGAAGAAAAAGCTACCAGTTCCTTCTACAATTTGCAAAAATCAACATACTATCTGAAATCCAGAATTACCACATTGGCCTTGATTCCCCAGTTTCAGTCAAGATCTTTATTATTCAAATGTGGAAAATCTCTGGTATGGCTCCTTGAGGACAAAATCTATTTCTGCTTTTATTCATATCCCCACCAATTAGCATGATAGTAGGCACATAGAAGGCATTTAATAAATGCATATTTAGTTGACTTAACTTGATATGAGAGATAGCTTAAACTATATGGCTATTCTTGCTCTGTATTGAGTAAGGATAAAGAAAAAATAGACTGTGGTTTTCAAAGATGGGACTTAACATTTTGATGTATGTATATGTGGTGATAGGGAGAAATTGGAGGCTAAAGTGATTCCTGGAGTTGTATATTTGTACTTCATATACTAATAAGTTTTGAAAATGCTGGACCCCTTATTTTCTGCTCTAGTAATTTTTACAAAACAACTAAGTTATTCTACATGAACACATTTTGTTTTATTCTGGAAATGCCACATTATTTTTACATAAATGCATTGTGTATCAAGCTTTGCAAACTTTCCTGCTACTGCTACTTATATGAGCTATTTACCTCAAGGGATTAGAGACCACAAAGGAACACTGGACCTAGAGCTAATATTTAGTTTCCTCTGATGCAGAAGAAATGCTCCAGGGTCCATTTCCCACAGGTTTATTCCTGATATTTTACTTTAGCTGATAGAAATTGGATTTTCTAAAAATAATAACCTCCCTAAACCTTCTCCCTTACTGATTTATATAAAGCCCATGGTATATATAAATATATGTAAAAATTCTAGCCCCTTTGCCAATATTCTGATATTCTAATATAGTATAATCTACCTTTATGATCTCTCAGGTTTATGCAAACAGCAAATGTAGGAGGCTAATGGCAGATGCAGAATAGCATATGGACTTTGAAGATGTATTTGTTAAAAGGGAGACATTTGTGGGGATTCCTAGAATAAAGAAAAAAAGCAAAAGTCTATAGACTGGATGGCACCTATGATTCAAAACCTGGAGCATCAATTTTCTCTAATATATAGGAATTGATTAGAACCTTTCTGATGCAGGGCCTTGAGGTTAGAATTAATACAGTATATGAAAAATAAATTTTCACAATGTCAAGTGACACTATCTTGCAGTGTCAGGATAACAAGGACAGACAGGGTCACAAACAGACCCTAAAATGTAGTTGCTGAGTACTCCAAGGAGTGTCCTTTTCTACCTGTTAGTTCATGTGACTGTGATCTCAAGAATCGCACTAGTTTCTACAATAATTGTAATCCAATTGTGAGTTAATTCCCATTCCATGAGGGTAATGGAGATCTACGATTAGGTACTAGGCTTACAGGTTACCTCCCTCTTAGGTAAAAACCATGACTCATTCTCTACTTTCTATTGGCAAATCTACATGTTTAAAACTCCCATGAATAAGATGTCCCTCCCAAAATAAACTGATCAACTGAAATCTCCTAGTACCCTTTAATTCACTCTTGGATTCTCAATAATATCCCATATCCCTCTGCTTCCTTTCCTAATAGGAGGGCTGGAGGGTAGAGCACTCAACTTCTCCCAAAGCTTTCCTTTATAGAGGGCAGGTACTTTCCATCAATAACTCTGCTTTGTTTGAACTTCAAGAAATAAAATACTCCCAAGTTTCTGAATCCCCATCTGCCTCACTCTCATCCCTACTTTCCAATTTCCTTTAGTGTATTGTTTTCCCTCATTAGATTATAAACTCCTTGAGGGCAGGGACTGTCTTTTTCTTATTAGAATCTTCAGTGATTGGAACAATGTCTTGGTCATAGTCGGTATTTAATACATGTTTATTGAACTGAAATTGAGCTGACTGGATGACTGAAGAGAATAGGGATAGAATTCAGCCCAAATAGGATTTCTACCTTAGTAGAGGCTAGGACTGGGATATGAATGGAATATTAGAACTATAATGCATGCAGCCAATATTTTTGCTTTCATTTGAATTTACCAACCTAATTCAATAACATCTTTAAATTATGGCTTTCAATTTACCAAACATTTATTGAGTATCTATGTTCCAGGCCAGTACTGGGCATACAGAGACAGAAATGAAAAAAATGCCTGCCCTTAGCAATGTTCCATTCAAATGAGCAAAAACAATGTGTACACTAATAAGAAACACCTTAGAGGACCTACAATGGAAAAACAATGCCATTTTTGAGCAAGGGCTGGACATATCAGGATGAACCTAAAATGAAAAGTGCCATTTGAGCTGGGCCTTATATGGAAGCTCAAGTAAGGATTTCCAGGAGGTAGGCGTAAAGAAAAATCCTTGAATAAGTTGAATAAAAGAAAAAAGTGGGTATGGCCAAGTAGTTGGAGACTGAGCCAGACTGAGAATGAATAGGAGCTTAAAGGGGAGGTAATAGTGTGTGGGCCATGGTGATGAATCCACCCCTGTCCGTGGTGCTAGAAGCTCTTAGAGTATACATATATCCTAAATGCGCAGTAGTGTCACTATTCTATATACCATGTTACTTCCCTGTTCTGGGGGAAAGTACTGAGTGTTCACAGTATCATGGGAGGAACATTATAATTGGGTTGCTTTCCTATCAGGCACACATGTACCCAACAAATTCCACTTAGGGCCATGTTGTCACTGTATAATAATTATGCCCAGTTAGACTAAATATGGAATAATTTCACCAGTGGGCTAAAAGAAGAAGAAAACAAAACCAAAATAAAAGTAAAGGGAGTATAGGAATGTATTCCAACAATTCCTAGCTAATTTTCTGGATCTCTTTTGCAATCATTCTCTCTACTTAATGATGCTGAAGGAGGCAAAACTGCAAAACTGCCAAGAACCATTCAATTATGGCTGGCACCTTTAATATGCCACATTAGGTCAGCCACAAAGCTCGGTAAGCAGGACATTTGTAACCTAAAGGAGAAAATCCAAATGCAAACAGCACTGGCTTAACACGAAAGCTCTTTTGGCAAGCCCACAGAAAGCATAATTGAATCCAGCTCTCTTGGGAAGGAACCCTCATCTGCTAGAGGATGACATCTCTGAGCTATAGTAAAAATCTGCCAGCAATGAACTCAAGGGCCTGGGAGACTGGAAAAGAAAGTTGTCCTTGCAGCATTCCCTGCCCTAAAGAATTAGGTGGTTGTAGAATTTGGGCTTACCATTCTCGGCAGAAGTGCCTCTTGGCTTAGATATAACATTTTTTTTTTTATATCACCCTGATGCCTCTGTGTGATTTAGTGACTCGCTGTACAGATGGTTAAAAAAAGAAAAGGATGGAGGCAATTGTGAATTATTTCTATGGCATTTCATTTCAAAACCCTGTTGTTTCCATTCTCTTCATGTTTCATTGTGCAAAGAAAAACTTGAATTTGGTCTGTACTGTCCATGGTAGAGACCAAAACGGATATCAGCAATAGCTGTATCACAGTTATTGTGATTCGTGCAATCATTGGACACTTGTTAAAGAATACTCTCTCCATGATCACACACACACACACACACACACACACACACACACACACACACACACACACTCTTGTCTTTNCACACACACACACACACACACACACACACACACACACACACACACACCATCTTGTCTTTTAGGAAAAGCTCTGTATTTTCCATTTACTTAGTCGGAGGTAGCTACTATATTCAGGATGTGATATGTAAGAGTCTTCCATAACCTCCAAATTTTGGCCTTCTCATACCTAAAATCTTTATATACACATAAAATAATAGAGCTAGAAAGGAACTCAGAGATCATTTAGTTCAATTTCATTATCTTACATATGAGAAACTGAGTCCAGGAGAGAGGAAGTGATTTTCTCAGTTATATAGATAGGAAAGGACAGAACTGAAACCTAAAATCTAATTTTTCTCCTACCTGAGATAAGATTTTTTTTTCTTCTTGGTCAGCTTACCTGTTGTCCTCCATTTCACAATTAGAAATGAGGCAGGCCCTGGAAGAGCAGATAATAAGATTACTAAAATTGACAGCGTGGTATAAATGAGTAATATTTGATCTTCCTGAGGAGAGGTTTTGATAAGGTTTGAAAGAGCCATAGAAATAATAGAAAGAGTAAAAGGAAAGATCAAAACCAAATTTTGTTCACTTTTTAATTTGCCCAGGATAAAGTTTAGATCCTTTGGCCTTATGTCAATACTCTCCATATTCATGCCAGATATTAATTGTAAGGAAATTCTTATTTTAATGTAAATGGATATCTTAGATTTTGAGGCTATGAGACTAGTAAGGTTCTACAAATTATTATAATAATAACAAAATTTTAAGGAACCTTGATATAGTACTTTCAGAATATATTAAAATTAAACTCACTTTCTTCTGTATAATATCCATTTAGTAGTCTTAAAATAAAGATAGCAAATCATTCTTCTAGCCCTCATAGCTAAAGATTCAGACCTCTAGGTTCTCTCTTCTACTTAAAAGGAAAAATTATAAATTCATAATGGAGAACAATAGAAACAATTTTTAAAAAAACACATTAGAGAAGAGGCAGGTTATTAGATAATGAGGGGAAGGTTCTCAGGGAGGCAGATGACTTCTTTTTTATTGTTATTTTTAACATTCCTTTTAAAAATTTTGAGGTCCACTCCGGGAACTGATGCAGAGCGAAAGGAGCAGAGCCAGAAGAACTCTATACACAGAGACTGATATACTGTGGTAAAATTGAATGTAATGGACCTCTGTACCAGCAGCAATACAATGACCCAGGACAATTCTGAGGGACTTATGGTAAAGACGCTACCCACATTCAGAGGAAGGACTGCAGCAGAGGAAACATATAAGAAAAACAACTGCTTGAACGCATGGGTCGGGGT
>NC_058134.1:33789705-33825339 GCF_016433145.1 Gracilinanus agilis
GGGGGGAGGGGGGTGAAGGGGAAAGTAGGGGCATAAAGTATGTAAACAGATTTAAAACGAATATTAATAAATGTCTAAAAAAAAAGACCAGGTGTGAAACAAGGATGCCCATTATCACCTCTATTATTTAATATTGTACTAGAAACACTAGCAGTAGCAATTAGAGAAGAAAAAAAATTTAAGGTATTAAAATCAGCAATGAGGAGACTAAGCTATCACTCTTTGAAGATGATATGATGGTCTACTTAAAAAAAGCTAGAGAATCCACTAAAAAGCTTGTAGAAATAATCAACAACTTTAGCAAAGTTGCAGGATATAAAATAAATGCACATAAATCATCAGCATTTCTATATGTTTCCAACACATCACAGCAGCAAGAGGTAGAAATAGAAACACCATTTTAAATCACCCTAGACAATATAAAATACTTAAGAATCTATCTACCAAAACAAACACAGGAATCATACAAACATAACTACAAAACACTTTCCAAACAATTAAAACTAGATCTAAACAATTGGAAAAAACATTGAGTGCTCATGGGTAGGATGAGCTTAGATAATAAAAATGACCATTCTACCCAAATTAATTTACTTATTTAGTGCCATACCTATCCAACTACCAAAAAACTTTTTTACTGAATTAGAAAAAACTATAACAAAGTTTATTTGGAAGAACAAAAGATCAAGAATATCAAGAGAAATAATGAAAAAAAAAATGTGAAGGAAGGTGGCCTAGCAGTACCAGATATTAAACTATACTATAAAGCAGCAGCCATCAAAATGGTATGGTACTGGCTAAGAGACAAAAGGGAGGATCAGTGGAATAGACTTGGGGTAAGTGATGTCAGCAAGACAGTGTATGATAAACCCAAAGAGCCCAACTTTGGGGACAAAAATCCACTATTTGACAAAAACTGCTGGGAAATTTGGAAAACAATATGGGAGAGATTAGGTTTAGATCAACATCTCACACCATACACCAAGAAAAATTCAGAATAGGTGAATGACTTGAATATAAAGAGGGAAACTAAAAATAAGTTAAGTGAACACAAAATAGTATACTTGTCAGATCTCTGGGAAAGGAAAGATTTTAAAACCAAGCAAGAGTTAGAAAAAATTACAAAATGTAAAATAAGTAATTTTGATTATATTAAATTAAAAAGGTTTTGTACAAACAAAAACAATGCAACCAAAATCAGAAGGTAAACAACAAAGTGGGAAAAAATCTTTATAACAAAAAATTCTGACAGGGGTCTAATTACTCAAATATACAAGGAGTTAAATCAATTGTATAAAAAAATCAAGCCATTCCCTAATTGATAAATGGGCAAGGGTAATGAATAGGCAATTTTCAGATAAAGAAATCAAAACTATCAATAAGCACATGAGAAAGTGTTCTAAATATCTAATAATTAGAGAAATTCAAATCAAAACAACTCTGAGGTATGTTTGTTTTGACTTCAGGGAAGTGCTATTTGGAAGTGTCTAGCAGACTCCCTATGGACACATGGGAACTTTGAGACTACATTTCCCGTGATGCCTATGGGTTTCCGGTTTCCAGTTTAAGGCGTCAGGACGTCCAGTGTCCCCCCGTATGGGGCAATTTAAATTTGGAGGAGGGCCTAGAGAAAGCCTCTTTCTGGGTTTTGCAGAGTGGCTGGCTGGTGTATCAGAGGGACAAGATGGGCTCCGGCCGGTATAATTAAAAGATAGGCAAGGTCATGTATATATATTTTACCAACATGGCCATGGCTTTAATTAAACTACTAATTTCTCTTATTATATCAGTCATTATCATTTTTAATCGTAACAGGTACCACCTCACACCAAGAAAATTGGCTAAAATGAAAGAACGGGAGAATAATGAATGTTGGAGGGGATGTGGCCAAATTGGGACATTAATGCATTGCTGGTGGAGTTGTGAACTGATCCAACCATTCTGGCTGGCTATTTGGAACTATGCCCAAAGAGCTCTAAAAGACTTCCTGCCCTTCAATCCAGCCATAACATTTGTACACCAAAGAGATCATAGATAAATAGACTTGTACAAAAATATTTATAACTGCGCTCTTTGTGGAGGCAAAAAACTGGAAAGTGAGGGGATGCCCTTCAATTGGGGAATGTAATGCTAGGATGCAACATAGGCTTTTGCTCTTGCAAGAGTCAGCTTTAAACAGCCCTGGCAGTTAAGTCTTAGAATCTTCACAAAAAGTCTGTTGGAGTCTGAGGCTTGAAGAGAGCTGATGTTCCAACTGAGGTTCTGCTTTTGGCTTTCGGCTTTGCCTTGGCCTGTGCTTTTGTCTCTGGACAATTTGAACCTAGCTGATTTCTCTGGACCTCTCCCTGACTTCTCCATATTATACCCCTGTTATCTTTCCTGAATTTCCCTTTGGGCTTTGGGAAGAAGGGTGGTTTGGTTTTGGTGATTAGACTTTGTGGGTTTAGTTTTCTGTAGGCAAATAGGACATCCTTAAATGAAGCTATTCCTCATTTTATTGATCTAGTAAATACTTTACTTCAAGGCAACCAAATCTTCCTGACTGGGAGAGCCGGCTCTCTCTCAGTCTAACCCTCCTGTGACCCTTCCCCCACCTTTAGCTTTCTCCGTGGCGGCTATTACAAAACCCTAAGCCCCTCTCTCCTCCTGATTAATCCTGCTATTAATAAATCACCTTTGTTACCTACTCAAACCCTCTGGTGAATCATTGTGTCAAAGATTGAGGCAAGGGCTGAAGGGGGAAGGAGTTATTTTCTTTTATTTCTTGAGAGTACTGCGGGCATCCATCTTGGCAGGAAGTCTTTACCGAGACTTCCTGCCATCAGTTTCACTGACAGGGAAGAGCCCTTCGACTCCTCCCTCAAGGGACTTGAGAAACTAACAAGAGAAGTCCTCAAGGCAGATTTAAACATTTCTGACTGGCCCAACTCCTTTGTATCTATAGAGATACCTTTCTTGACCTTGAAGGGTCCTGCCTATATCTCCCCAGTATCCCCTGTCTCTAGCCTCAGCATCTAGCCTGTTCCAGCTACCCTACTGTATACTCCCATTCATTCCCTTACCATCCAATATACCACCTCATTCTTTCCTTCCCTACATTCAGCCATCCCCTTTCATTCCTCCTCCTAATACCAACTTACCTTTATCCCTCCTTTTAACCTAAAGATTCAAAGATTCCCTCATTTCTTGATAACAGGAATGGCTGAACAAATTGTGGCATATGCTGGTGATGGAATACTATTGTGCTCAAAGGAATAATAAACTGGAGGAATTCCATGTGAACTGGAAAGACCTCCAGGAACTGATGCAGAGTGAAAGGAGCAGAGCCAGAAGAATGTTGTACACAGAGACTGATTCACTATGGTAAAATAGAATGTAATGGACTTCTATACTAGCAGCAATGCAATGACCCAGGACAATTCTGAGGGATTTATGGTAAAGACCACTACCCACATTCAGAGGAAGAACTGCAGGAGAGGAAACACAGAAGAAAAACAACTGCTTGAACACTTGGGTTGATGAGGATATGATTGGGGATGTAGACCCAAAAGGACCACACCAATGCAACTATCAATAATAGGTAAATAAGTCTTGACTGACCACACATGTTAAAACCAGTGGAAATGTGAGTTAGCTATGGGGAGGGGGAGAGTTTGAGGGGGTGAAGGGTAAAGTAAAAATATGAATTATGTAACCATGGAAAAATTTCCTAAAAATAAAAAATTAATAAAAAAAAATAAATCTCTTTTAGGATACAAACCTGGTATTACTTTAGCCTTTTGGTAATAGTTCTAAATTGCTCTACAGAATGGTTAGATCACAACACAACTCTACTATTGTGCATTAGTGTTCCTACTTTTCTGCATCCACTCCACTATTTGGCATTTTCCTTTTCTGTAATATTAGATAACCTGAAAGATATGAGATTTTACCTCATAGTTGTTTAATTTGCATTATGTAATCAAAAGTATTTTGAACATTTTTTTCACATGATTATAGATAACTTTGATTTTTTTCTTCTTAAAACAGTCTTTTCATATCCTTTGGCCATTTATCAATTAGAAATGACTTATATTCTGGTAAAATTGATCCACTTCTATTTATATTTCAGAAATAATGTCTTTATCAAAGAAACTTGCTGTAATCCCTCCTCTACTCCCCCTCCACCTTTCTTCCCTTCCAAGATTAGAAGATTTCTTCCCTTCTATTTTTGGATGCATTGATTTTTTTTTTGTTTAAAAAAACCTTTTTAAAAGGCGATATAAATAAAATTATCCATTTTACTTCCTGTGGTCCTTTCTGTATCTTGTTTAATCATAAATGTTTCCTAATTCTTTAGGACCAAATAAGATTGAATGCATTATAACATTATTATTCCTTACAGAAATGCAAATCAAAGCAACTCTTAAGTACCATCCTAAACTATCAGATAGGCTAATATGACAGAAAAAGGAAATTACAAATATTGGAGATGTGGAAAAACAGGGTACTAATGCACTGTTAGATTTGTGATCCAAGCAGTCTAGAGAACAATTTGAAACTATGTGAAAAGGCCTATAAAAACGTGCATACTTCTTGATCCAGCAATACTGCTACTAGGTGTGTTTCCCAAATAGATGGAAAAAAGGAAAAAGGACCTATTTGCACACAAGATATGTATATAGCAGCTTTTTGTAGTGGCAAAGAATTGAAAATTGAAGGGAATGTCCACTGATTGGGAAGTGGCTGAAAAAGTCGTATGATTTTAGTAAAATAAATGGTCTATAAGAAGTGACAGGATGATTTCTGAAAAATCTAGAAATTTTTACATGAACTGATACAAAGTAAAAGGGACAGAAACAGAAACTTTACACAGTAACAATATCGAATGCTAATCAATTGTGAATGATTTAGCTATTCTTAGCAATACACTGATTGAAAGCAATTCCAAAATACTTATGATGAAAAATATTATACTCCAGAGAAAGAATTGATGGTATTTGCATGCATATTGATGAATACCTTTTTTCCATTTTCTCATTCTTGATTTTTGTCTGTATTTTACAATATGGATAATATGTTACATATTACAATATGGATAATTTTTGCATGACTAAACATATATAATCTATATAAAATTACTTGTTTTCTCAGTGATAGAGGAGGGGAGGGAGAGAATTTAGAACCCAATTTTTTGAATGAATATTAACATTTTCCCTTATATATAATTGAGAAAAATAAAATTGACATGTTAAAAAATAAATTCTTCCCTTATCCATAGGTCTGACAGGCAAAAATTTCCATACTCCCCTAATTTCCTTGTCACCCTTTATGTCTAAATTATGAATCCATTTTGACCTTGTCTTAGCATACAGTGTGAGATGTTAGTCTATACCTATTATAAGGCAGACGACCTCCACCATTACCCCCTCATATGCACATACACTAAGAAATAAAAAATACAGGAGGAGGAAATATCAATTAGACTTTGCAGCTCATCCAGAATCATGAATCTGAGATCCTATGAGGTTCTATTCAATTTCAATTATATCCCTGTAAAAAACTTAGCAGTGTTTTGAGAGAATAAATTAAATTAAATTCAAATTCAATTTAATTCCACTCATCTCAATCCAATTTATTCATTCATCTAAAAAGTATTTCCTGAACATCTCATATGTGCTAGGTACTGTACTAGACTTGAGATACAACTGCCCTCTACTCAGAAAAAAAATCTGCTGTGTATATATGGTAATTACAATCTAATGTCCAAGATAGAGGACTCTAACACAGTGATCTGAATGAAATTTGGACTTGAGATGACCATTAAAGGAAGTTAGAAAGTCAAGATCAGAGAAATGATGTTCAAGTCATGGCAGCCATCCAGTCCAAAAGCATACATGTTGGGATAACATGCCATGTATGAGAAATAGCAAGTAAGTGATTGACTGGAATATTAAATACATGATGAACAGTTCATGTCAATAAACATTTATTTAATAATTTCTATTAAGCCTGGAAATTCAGACTAGAACCAAATTATGAAGAGCTTTAAAAATCAAACAAAGGAGCTATCAATTTATTCTAGAGGCAAGAAGGAGACACTAAAGCTTCATGAAGAAGAAAGGATGCTTCTGCTTCAGACCTGAAATTTGGGAATGTCTGTTCACTATCTGTGTGACATGGAGAATAGATGGGGAAAGCAGGGATGGATGCAGGAAAAATAATCATGAGGTGATTTAAAAAGAGCCTCAAAATGTCCAGGCAAAACACAATGGAGGTCTGAATTAGGTTGGTAGGTTTATAAATAAAATAAAGGATGCAGTAGATAATTATGGAGTTAGAATCAACAAGATGACAGCTTATTGGACCAAAGTGGTGAGGCAGAGAGAAGAATTAAGGATCTCAGGTTGGTAACCTGAATAACTATATAGAGAGTGATTTTTCTTCAACAAAATATCAAGGAGTTAGGAATAAGAAAAGGAACAAAAAAGAAATTGTTGAGTCTCTATTTTGAACAAGTTGAGCTTGAGATAACATGTCCAGTAGAGCATTGGTGATGTGAAACTGGAGTACACTGTATTCATAGATTTGGAAATGGTTTCCACAGAGATGATAGCTAAAACCTTGGTAACTGATATATCACTGAGGTAGTATATAAAGAAGCCCAAGGATGGTTCATCCAAGCTTCTCTCAAGGCAGATTCTTTTTACTTGCTTTTCTATTTTGCAAAATGGAACATGAATAAACAAACATTTTTATAAGGAAAATCTGACTTGGTATAGCTATCATAGAAATATACTATATGGTTACCCATGATAATGAGAAATGCTAGCACAGAGGACCAAGATGAAAAATCTTTATATTTGAACCTGAAGTCCCTAGTTAATATTTGAGGACTTATTTTTGCCTTGACAAATGAAAGATGATTCTGGAAAATTTCAGGGAAACCCTATTATCAATCCCATTATATGCTAGTTCCCAGACTATTGTGGTTTACAAACTGAACATAATTCCCTCCATCATTATGTACTGATCACAGTTCCCTACCTCTTTTATTAAGCAGTGGCTCACCAGTTGAAGGACTTCCTTGCCATGTTCCCCACCCTAATGACCTCTCCACAAAAACTTCTTGTTCAATATCATCTTTAGGGAGACTTCACAGGTTCCCTGATTCCAGGAATTAGCTTCATCCTTCACATCAAAATATCTTATCTAGTCAGCCAGTTCTTGCAACATACCCTCCCAGGCTCTTTATACATGAAATCTTCCCCTTTCTTTGTAGTTTAGGTATATATAAGCCCCTATGTAAACTCACTTTGGAGACTCTGCTTATGAGTGCCTTTGATGGCAAACTGAATAAACTCCAAGACAAGTTTGATACTCTGGGGTCTTGTTATTCCTCTACTAACCACACTATTCACATCAGAAATCCAAGCAAAGCATTTGACATTGCCATGAACAATTCTTGAAACATCCAGAATCTCCCAAAGCAATGATCTTCAAATCTCAGAGTATTGATATGTTGTTAGCTAAGACAAAATTACAAAGTGATAACCTGATTTCCCTGTAGCCAAGAATCAAAGACCAGCTAATCAAATACCAGGGACCTTATTTTTCTTGAGCTACCGGGCATAGAATTAGTATTTCCATAGAATTCACTCTGGTGGAATTCTTTCACAATGCCCACCAAAGAGCACGTCTTCTTTGGGAAAGAAGATTAAGTAAAAGATCAAATAAGTGGTTCTAGGCAAAATGTGAAAGGAATGTTATCATTCAGGAGATCCTTCATTGATGGGATGTGTCCAACCCTCAATACAACATAAGACATGATCATACTGTATATGTGTGTGTGAAAGTAAAAATATCATAGGAAATAAGGGTATTTAGAGTCATGTAGGGGAAAAAACTACTAAAGAAATTAGGAAACACAGAGTTTGTTCCTCACTCTGTACCATCATACCATCATGAACTTACTGGTTCACTACATAGTTGCATACCAGCCTTGCTCACAGTACAAACTCTATTTAAGTACACTGTCCTCTCTGATTCTGATGGGCTGAAACTTCCATAGTTCATGACCAATTCATGGGCCCAGATGCCCTTGTTTCTCCAGGCTTGTACCCATTTCTAACATTGTCATCCATTTTACTTAGACTTTTATCTGCCCTTATATAAGGGGGAAAATATGGAAAGGAGCAAAGTAGCTGGAGTGTGAAACAGTCAGGTATCCCCGCCTCAACATCTGTGCATTTCTAATTAATGTGATAGTTCCAGGTGGCCAGCAACCTGGTGATTTTGGATCACATCCACCTGGACCACAGAGCTGACTTTCCTTTGCTGTGAAAGAGCCCCAGCTCTTTCAGACTAAAAATCCCCATAAAAATCCCAATATTCTTTATTCTAATCATTGATTAAGAAAAAGAAACTGATTCAAATACCAAATTACTATTTCACAAATTCTATTGTCCATAGAACAGATGTGCTGCCTCAAGTTGCCAGAAATGGACAGGTTAGTTGACTCTGTTGGAAACCGTATCCACCATACAAGCAAATTCAGTCCATAGAATGTGTTTTAGAACAAATAATTCATTCATTTCTTTTGGATAGATATGCTATATATCTGATTGTGACAAGATAGGAAATCCTTCTTTGACATCCTGAGCTAAAATAATCTTTAATCCAGTTAGTATTAAAGCCATGATTTGATAGATTAGACAGCCTGAAACTAAGGAGAATAGACCAAAGGTTGAATAGTCAGTCCTGAGAACAAAGATTAAATTATAAGAACTTTTGCAAAGTTGTGAAACTATTACTCTTTTCCCTTGCATAGGTAATTGAACCCCTTATTCCCATTCCTGTCCCCTATAAATCTGACTTTAAAGCACATAAGAGAGTAATATGCTATTTCAATGAACAAGACTGAGGATAAAAGGAAGAATTCAAATTCTTTGCCATATCCAGTTGTGAATGGGTAACTCAGAAAATACAAGGAGCTTGGTGGCCATTTAAAATCAGTAGAGGGCATCATCTAGCTGAGTCTTGATTGGGGTTTGCAAAAGGATAGTGGAGGCTAAGAATTTTGCAATTATTTCAAGTAATGGGATTAGTTAGTAGACCTCAATGAATCAAGAACATTGGAAATATAAAAGTCACCTAATGATATTTAAAGACACCAGCCTGTGAAAAAACAATGATAATTATACTCAATTAAAAATAAGGGATAGTAAAGAACTACTCTGAGTTTACCTGGATTTATGGAAGCCAACATCAGACTCTAAGATGTGCCTAAGTCAATTCATTTCTCTTTCCTCCTAATTGATCATTTTGTATTTCAAATATTTTTTGCCATCTATGCCTACCCTTAGCTAAGATGAGATCTAAGGCTAAATTCATAGTCAATATGCAATATGCTCTTGAATATATTTACTGGATCCCGGAGTGTAGAACAAATGACTCAGAGCGATCAAATTCACCTCAAATTTCTTTCATCTCTCATTTTTGGGTAGTAACTTCAGCAGGCAATTTTCTCCATTTAATGGAAATTCAGTATCAGAGAGAGGTTTCTTTTTTCATTTTTTCCCTCCCTCTCCCTTGGGCACTTTATCATTTTCCTTGTTTTCTCCCAGCTCCATCTTATTCACCACATTCTACTCTCCAACATTATCTTGTGCTTTGCTTGCTACTCTCATTTTACTGTCTTCCTGTCATTCTTCAGTTGATTGTCCTGACAGTTCACAGACTGTTGTTATAGGACTGAACCATCATGCTTTGAGGATGATCCTGAAGCTGTTATCAGTTGGGGCTATGCTTATAGCACTTTGGGAAATTACACACACACACACACACACACACACACACACACACACACTCATACACTCACACACACATACTCACACTCATACACTCACACACACATACTCACACTCATACACTCACACACACATACTCACACTCACACCTCCCCTCTACCCCAAAATGATCACAAACTTCTAAGAGTGTTGTTTCTTAAAAAGGGGTAGTTAATAACATGTTTTATGCTCATGAAAGTACTGATTTCTGTGTTGTTAATAGAAAAAGTGTGTCTATTCACCAAGCTCAGTCTTTCTGTTTTTCTTCCTTGAAAAGCATTCTTTCTCAAATTCAGTTTGATCTGTTTTGTGAAGCTAGTTCTAAATTTTGGTCTTATTCAAACTCCTAAAACTAATGATGAGAGGGTGAGTGATCAGAATCAGAATAAAATTATTGTGACAGACAATGGATGGTAACTCCATTTGACTTGGAAACAAAAATAGCACATTACTTTCTTTTGTAAAGTGTGTCATACAAAGTCACTTTAAATTTTATATTAGTATAAAATTTCTTGATATGATATGACTAAGAAATTAGCTAGAAAATAGCAAAAGAAATTCAATTCAAGTAGAACATAGTCTAGACTAACCAGTTTATCCCCCCTAGGATTTTCTATCATGAAGGAAGGAGAAATCTAGGTCCAAAGTATATCTTCTCTTCTTACAGACACTACTTGCAGGTGTTTTAAAGGTGTTTTAAAATGATAGTTCTCTTACCAAGAAAAAATTCATTGCTATCATAATTGAAAGGAAATATAGTACAGTGGATTATAAAAACCTCTATTCAAATTATGCCTCTGACGCAAAGATGAACTGTAGAACACAAGAAGAATGTAAAACCTATTCCATAGATTTTACTTCAAATTAGACCAAAAAAAATTATTTGTGCTGATTTTGTTTTCTAAGACAATGATTGCTGTCTATAATCACTGTCTTGGAGTGGGAACATCGACAGTTATTTCCATTCTACCTATTCTATGTATGAACTGCTTGGTCCTCTGGTAGTATATCTACCTTCGTAGACCCAATGGCCTCCTGTCATGTCTTCTGCATATTCTTGCAACAATTTTGTTGGACAAACCTAATAAGCACTAACACACTACCTCCTCATCTGTTCCCTCCATTCTCTGCATATCTATCAAGGGTTTAAGGGTTGGGGACCATTGACTATATCATGGGGACACCGGCTATACTCTCTGGCATGAGCAGACTCCATCACAATATCTCACCTGAAAACTACCTATGGTAAAATAAAGTGGGTTACACAGCAAAATAGTGTTCCAAAGGCTCCCTGCCTAACTTCTTTCTATTGCTTCCTCCTCATAGTTGATTCTTTCCCAAGGTCTCCTCTATAGTTAGAATTCATAGTTACAGTTCTGAGCAGTCACTGATTCTTTAGTGTTTTTGTAAATAGTCACTATCATTAGGGTTTAGCACTAAGCCATTCACCTTCTACATTAATAGTTGGTCTGTAGTGCTTGTGGTCTTTTAGGACTAAGTATCAATGACTAAGTAAGTATGAACTCTTCTTGTTAGTGACTTACAAAGAGTTAAATAGGGATACTTCAAGTTCCTCAATGATTAACTTAAAATAGACAATGGAAATTTTAAGTCCTATATGTTAACAGAATAGATCGATAGTTTTCTATGTGCTATGATGTGAGATATGCTGGGAAAGGACAACCTGTACCCTATAAAATAAATTTCTCCTCTACTGTTCTAACACAGTTGCCCAAATCTTTATCACTCAACTCTTGCTTATATGTAAAGGTATTGATTCCAGAATCTCTGTTAATATGTATCTATGTTATCTAAGAGAAAGAATAAATAACAAAAATCATGAAAACATTAATGTGGATTATTTTATAAGCATACAAAAGACTATGGTCATGAGACAAAAGACCAATAAGTTTTGATAGATGAATAAAGTAATTGGTCTAGCCTAGAGTTCATATTCTTGGCCAATGTGAGCATATTTTGAGAGATTATTACAGGTTTTTCCTTACATCCTCATAGATATTTTATGTCTTACTCTTGAGGACTAACATCTCACTTTTTAATTGGTTGGTTCATTTTATCTTATAGACCTTTGGTTTTATTTACATAGAAAATCTCTTGTTTAAAAAAAACTTCCCTCTAATAATAAAAATTAGTAATTTTTGGCTAGTCTTAGAGAGTTTCCTGGAACTTGAAGACATTCATTGATTTGCCTACAGTCCCAAGATATATCAGGGATATAACTTGAATCCAGATCTTCCTGACTCTAACAGTAGCATTTTTTCCACTAGACCACAGTGCCTCATCATGATCCTGTTTGCCAGCTGCTAAACATGGACTTCAGATCCCTAATCTGTAAATAGGCTCAAAAAATAGTGTATTTTTTTATTATACCATACCAGATACCTCTCATAGGATATATTTTAATACAGTGAATTTAGGAAGGGAAACTAAAAGAGCCAAAAAAAAATTTTTTTTTTTGTCCATGAGCAAGTTAGACCCTCTATCAAAATCGTTAGTTTTAAGTTGCTCCTCTAGTCTTGCTGGTCCATTGTTTATAACAATTTTATTTGGGGAAATGCCTTTCCAACTGGCATATCTTCCAGCATATTTTTCATAGCCTTCAGTTAGAAAAGGGACCTTCCAAATACAATAAAAATTCTCTATTCTTTCCCTCCTGGACTACTTTCTCACTTGGTGATAGATTTTTAACTGAATAGGCCAAGGAGTATAGTTGACTGCAAGTACAATATGTATGAACTATTTTTTTCAAGTTAATTCAATATTCTGTATTATTGAGAGATGAATGGTGTACCATTCTCATGAGATGATGGAAACTACATTCTCTACCCTGACCAAACCACTCAGAGAATGGTGTTGTATTCCATTCTACACACCGGATTTTAGACTAGATACTGATTCATTGCAGTATCTAAAAGAAGGAAATCTTAATAGGAAAGAGCCTATAGATGATAGCAGATCAGATTGCTTGATTTTGGAAAAGAAAACTCCAAGGGATGTGCAATGAAAACTGTTTTAAAGTTCTTGACAATTTTTCCAATGAAAGAGACAAATAGATTTATCCTCCTTGACCCAATGGGGTAGAATGAAGAACATGGGGTAGAAGTTATAAAAGGAAAACTTCATCTTATCATCAAGAACTTCCTAACAGTAAGCTGGGCTACCTCAGGAGGTAATGAGATCCCCCTTATTAAAAGCCAGAGACTGGCTGACCATTTGTAAGGAATGGGTTAAGATTGTTCGTTAAGATGAGAAAGTCTGTGAAAAGTATCTTTCTACTCTGAAAGCCTCTCATTCTGTTTAGATGAACTATGTTTCTCATCACAGAGATGTATCATATAGTTGCCAGTCCCTCCACATCCTGGCAACACCTTGGGCTTGTATAATTGCAGAAACAACACAAAACTCAATAGATTTCAAGTTTTCAATTTTCTTTCAAAATTAAAACTAATGAGGACAGGTAGGTGGCTTAGTGTATAGAAAGCCAGGCTTAGAGACTGGAAGTCTTAGATCAAATCTGGCCTCAGTGGATTGAGAGCCAGGCCCAGAAATGGGAGGTTCTGGGTTCAAACCTAACCTTAGATACTTCCTAGCTGTGTGATCCTGGACAAGTCACTGAAGTCACATTGCTTAGGCCTTACCTCTCTTCTCTCTTAGAAACAATACATTAGATTAAGTCTAATAGAGAAGATAATAGTTTTAAAAAAGTAAAGCTGACAATCTCAGTTCCCACTTTAAAGCTAGCATAACCCATTCTTTCCCCTCTCCAGGGAAGGCCTAGAAAAACAGATTTAATAAACTATTTTCAAGGCAATTAATGGCCAGCAATGAGAGAATTTATTTCAAATATTCCCAGAAGTGAAGAGAAATAAGGCCTGCATTTTTTGTGAAAGAAACATAGATTTACCTAATATATTTAGTAAATGTTCATTTAAACCATGAAGTAAATTAGAGAAGAGGAAAAATGCTCTGATACTGATATATTGTCCAGGTTTCACAGAAATAAAAGAGTGAGGTTGGCACACAGAGATCTGTAGACCCTCAGTTTGGCAGGTGATCTAACACTTCTCTACCACACTTTCCTTCAGAGCCTGCCAAACATTGAGCTTGTTCAACCAATGTTACTGTCAACCACATCATATATGTGGACATCCCTAGAAAGTATACCACCAAGGTAAGTGAACTTATCTACAGCATTCAAAATTTCTCCATTTGCTTGAACCATTAATTCCATGAATGGATGGCATAGTGCTGGCTGGCTAGGAACCTTTGTTTTCTTAATGTTAATTTTGATAGAGTCCAACACTGCTTTCTTAGACATGGACTGCTGGTAAACCCGATAGAGTTCTTATTTTTCATAATAGCTTCTGAATTTCCCTTTTTTTTTCTTTTAAAAAATTATTGAGATGTATGTGAGTGTTCTGGCCCAGATTAGTCCATGCAGTGCTATATACCAAATCTCTAAAAGCTGTCCACTCCTTTTCTATTTCACTTTTCCCAACTGTGAATTGATTAAACTTTCCCTCCAATTAAGTAACAAACTTATGTGTGCCCATGTGTGCCCATGGAAAAACACTCTCATGTGAGCGCTTGCCTTGTGTAAGTTCTCCATAAAATGTGTTGATATTGTTATTTGTTAGTTGTCTTGCCCTAGGGTTTCTGTTCTTTTACTGATTTTAAGTACTTCTCTTGGAAAGGATAAGTCTATGATCAGTCCAGCACTCTGTGCCACATGTTTCCTTCTTCATTCTCACATCCTATCTATCTCTTCTTACAATGACAAAGTCTATTAAATGTCAATGTTTGCCACAAGGGTCCTGCCCCATCCATGAAGATTTATTGTAATTAGGTATATGGAACACAGTGTTGGTAATGAAAATGTCATGAGACATATAAATCTTTATCAGTAAATGACTTTTGCTATTTTTGACTCCTTTCCTTCCATGGCCTCCCTGCCTTATTTGTCAATCTGTGTCTACTCTGGCATTAAAGTTACCCATAATTATAAGGTTCTCCTCTTTTGGCAGGTTAGTGATGAGGGTCTTAATGTTTCTTTGACCTTATCAGGGTTCATCATACATGGTGGTAGCATATTTACTGACAATGGTGATGGCACATTCCTGCACATGGCAATCACACTAACATGAACCTCATTCACTCATTTGAAGAGGCATACAAACTTTTTGATTAGGTTGGACTTGATTACAAACCCTACAACAACTTCATGGCACTCCTCGTCATGGAGACCATTCTAGAAAAATATGTACCCAACTCTGACTGGTAAACTGGTCATCATTTGCCAGCCTTTTTTCCTACAAGCCTGTTATTAGAATGTGGTACCTGCTGAATTTTCTCTCAACAAGAACTGTTTTGTCCTTCAGGTCTACTGTTGAGCAAAAGGTTTTGTTTATTTTTTGTGTTTTGTACATTTATTTTTCTTTTGACCATAAAATAAGGTCCCACATCTGCTAGGTGAAAAAGATAATTTTTAGGACATTTTTTCTAGCCCTTCCCTCATATCAGGAGAAGAGTAATACAGTCCTTTAAAAGACTGCTCAGATACGCAAGGAGCTGCTGAATCCCATCACTGGTGCAGGTCAGAGAGATGACAGCCCTATGCTCTAGGCCACCTGCATGAGGGGTTGTGTCTACAGCTCCACCAGCTGATTTGTCACTTGTCCCATGTGCCATAGGACTTTGAGCTAGGAGTACAATAATAAAATGGTGGTCATCCTTCATATTTGAAGTAGACCAAAATTACATCACTGCTGATGTTTTTTTTTACTCATGCATGAATTATATTTAAGAGAAGCAGACTTGCACAAAGTTATTAGCCTTGCTCTATCTTCCATCAAAGTCCAGTGGCAAGACAAAAGTCAAAATAACTTGTGATATCTCAAAATACAGTAGATGACATTGAATTCTGTAATGTCTAACCAAGTTCTAAGCACTCCATAGGGTCTCTTCTGTTGCCTTTTTGGTCATTGGAATAAATTGTTGTCATCTACCCCTTCTACCAGGAGAAGTTTTCTCATGGCCAGGGTAGACATCTCTAACTCACCAATGAGTTTAAGGACTTTTAGTTACTCTCAATCCTGTTTAGCCAACCTACTGAGACAGTTTATTAGTTGTGGACACTGCACATCAGACAGTTTCTTATAGCCACAGGTGAGAGCTAGATGTCAGGTGGACACAAAGGAGAAAAATATCTTTAGAAAGGGTTCAGCAAGCCTTCACATTAGAGACACTGGTCTTCCAGGAACATGCCATATATCCACAAATATCCCTATTTTAAAATAATAAAAATAACCCTATGTTAAAATAATGAAATAATAAATGTTAAATGAAAGCAGCTCTTGAAAGGTTTTGGTATGTCCTCCTACCAGAAGTAATAGTCTGCCTTGATCACACTTTAATCATAACAATAACACTTAATTCACAAGGTTATTGTAAAGCTCTAATGGGACAATACAAAGAGTTCTTTTGAAATATTTGAGCATTATATATATATATATATATATACATAGATATGTGCTACTTATTTGTTGCTGTTCAGTTGTTTTAGTCACATCAAACACTTCATCACCCCGTTTAACATTTTCTTGGCAAACTTATTGGTGAAGTTTACTACTTTCTTCTTCAGCCCTTTTTACAGATGAGGAAACTAAGGCCAACACATGTTTAATGATTTGCCCAAGGTAATATAGCTTGTAAATGCCTGAGGCCAAATTTGAATTCAAGAAAATAAAAATTCCTGACTCTAGACCCAGTGCTCTATCCAGTGTGTCACCAAACCCCAAAAGTTCTTCTATTTAATATTAATGAATTCTAAATGGAGCATTTTATTCTATACAGTGTGCCACACTTTGGAAAAGTCACTGAAAAGCTGTTACTTTTCAAGAAGAAAACCAGAATAGTGAATGTACTAGAGATTATGCCATCTAAAAATCAATTGAAAGGATTTTTTAACTTGGAAAAGATTTTGAAGGAACACAATAGCCATCTTCAAATATCTGCAAGGCAAAAGTAAATGCTTAAGAAATAATTGTTGACAATGTATTAATTAATTAATTAAAGTATTTATTGAGTTTTGTTTTGTTTTTATGTTCCAGTTACGGTGCAATGTTCTGGAGATACAAAAAAGATAGCCTCAACTTTAAAGAACTTAAATTCTAAGAGGAGAAGATTTATGGTCAGTGGTGGCAAGTGAGAAGTATTTTGCTCATAAAATAGGGATACTGAATGGAGCTACAGCATACTGGTTGACTCTCTCATTTTAGTAGCACTAATAATGTTGCTTTGATCACTGCTCCCAGAGGAAAAGATAGAAAGGGAATCATTGTGTGAATTTGTCTACAAGAAGATATTTTAAATGTACTTTCCAGTTTATAATCCTAATCAGTCCCAGTTTAGCCCCAAAATGGGAGTTCCAAAGAGGAGCATCTGGGCTCTGCTAGAGGATTAATTGAGAGGGTACATCATCACCAGCAATACTAGACTTACTCTGCTATGTTGGGCAGCAAAATAAGACAAAAAGGTGAAAGTGTTAGAAATACAGAGTTAGGCCTCATGCAAGGGAAAATTTTGCTAACTACTGAGCTATCCATATATGGCTTGAGTTATCTCCTAAGACAATGATTTCTCTCTCTCTAGAGAGCTCCAGAAAAAAAACTGAATGACTCCTTGTCAAAGACTCTGTAATAAGACTTTTGCCACAGTTAGATTGGATTATGTGAAGTCTGAGATTCTGTAATCAAGATTTGGAGTCATGGTCCAAGTTTGGTTCTTTTTCTTCAGGCTTATATCCTCCAGAATAGTAGTATCAAACCAAATAGAAAAATACACGTATAAGGATCCCAGTGGATGGCACATTGACTTAGTCTGAAAGTGAAATTATCTATATTTAACTGTATTTTTATTTAGTTACTTCAATATTTCCCAACTTACATTTTAATTTTGTTCAGGTCACACTTGGAAGTGTTGTGGGCCACAGGCAAAGCACAGGCTATATGTCTGACATCTCTGCTCCAGATTATATAGTTTTTAAAAAGTAATAATAGAAAATAAAATGGCCTGATCTTGCAGCAGTTTCATCATATTATTTCCAAGCAGTCAAGGTCATCAACACAAAGACAAAGAGTTAAGTAAATGGCTTCACTTTGGAGAGATAGAGGGGGAATTTGAACTGTTGCATCAGATTCTTGATTTATTCTCTGTGAATCTATTCTTGATTTTTTTTCACCATCTTTAAATGACCAGTAGACTGTCAAACCCATCCTCTTTTTCCCATACTACTTAGAGGTCTTTAATAAGGATTGATCTGACAATAAAACAATTTCATCATCACTGGTGAAAGAGCCAAATACTAGGTTGGCTTGGACCTCCTAGGGAGGATATCAAAGGACAAAATAAAATCTCATTTTAGCACTATTTTTTTTTCTGAAAACTTGAGAGCATGGTTAATTTGGTGTACCCAATCTAGGTGTTGGCTTGGATGAGGTCACTTCTGTCCTCAATCAGCTATGAGGCATTTTGGTTAATGGTACAATAATTCAACAAGGCAGATTCTTCTTAAATGAATTGCAATCAATATTCTATAGAGATAATCAAAAGAACTTAAGGGCTTGCAATCATGCTTTTATCTTTCATTAATGATTTTCTTGCAATTAAAAATTCATGCAATCCTTTAAGCTCTCTCTCCTAGAGTTTATACATTATGTAGAAATCCCTACGATGAACTGTTTGCCAGTGGCAATCTCTTTTATACAATATTAGCATAGGCAAGTCTTCCCTTGTGGCATGTTTCAGCATATCCTATTAATTCACTAGTAGGTAATATTCTCATTTTAGCCATCTCCTGTGATACCGTTAATTAGCATCCCGGAACAGTTGCTTGTAATCTTTACAATTTTACTTGGATTTTTCCCCCTCTCTACATTATTAGCATTTTTGACCTTGCCTTCATAATAGCATAGCTCTATAGAAGGAAAACATGCTTATCTTCTTAGACCCACTGGCCCCATATGGTATCTCTCCTAAACAAAACCCATGTACCAAGGAGACCAACAGAACATTGTTTTTGGCTTCCTTCTCTATCAGGCTTTGGGGTGTTTTGTAAAGTGTTTTGTTCTTTGTTCCTAACAAATTCAGTCTCCGTAATAATAAAAAAACCTATTTGAATTTACATAGTGACAGAAATTTTTAATGATAACTGTGGAAGTTGTTTCTTAAACCACTAGGGTATTTGGAATACTTAAAGACGGCTTTTTTTCTGATACAATAATTTTTCTCCTAGGACTTAGAAGGAGATGATCCTCCACAGACAGATATGATATGAAGTGGAATAGAGGACCTGTTAATATTGACATCCAGAGAAAAGTCTTTGACATATTTGGGGAAACAAGCATATTCCCCCACTGTCTTGAAATATACTTCTTATTATTAGACTCTGTATTAAAGCAATGATGGCTGGATGTTAAGATACAGAAGTTAACTGGGCAGGATATAAAGCATTTCCATCCATTGAGATCTTGGCTTGATTAATTCCCAGTGTTTGTGGGTAGTAGGTAAGGAGCCAGTAGAAGGGGAAAGACTAGAAAATAAGAAAAAGAATTCTGGAAAAAAAAAGATGGGGGTAAGATCAAGTGTGTCAGTAGGAGTTTGACCCAGGCAAGAAGAGCGTCTACCTATTCATTAGGAACTGGAATAAAGGAAGAGAGATTGGTTTGTGATATTAATTATTTTTTTATAAAAAGAAGGTGAGAAGAAGCAACTCATGACAAATGGCCTTCATATGTTTTCCTTGGTCATAGGTGTTCTTACTGATTGATTATAGGGAAACTTTTGGAAGTGTATCTTCAATGGGTACATGAGAGATCCTTTTAATGTTTGATTAAATGTCTTTTCTCTCTCTTTTTTTAAGAGTTCATTTCTCAGTTGAACTTGTCAAAAAATAGCTATCCCAATGGAATGGGGAAATGTAGGAAATGAGTGAAAAATCATGAATGCAGCGAGGTGGCAAATCATAGTAGGAAAATTTGTGAGATGAGAGAGAGAGGATGTAATAGGAAAGTTCAACAAAGGAAAAACAACAAAAAGTTGATAATATTCATTGAAAACAAATTTTCTTACTCCACAATATTGCATAGAAGTTTTTCTTGCTATGAGTCAATCAAAAAGGGATTTGGGATCAGAGGACCTATGCTCATTTCCTGCTTATTATCTCTGTGATTTGGGACAAATTGCATCAATGCGCCAGGCATGTTTCCTTATCTTTAAATTTTAGGTATTGGATTAAGTGATCTCTAAGGTAATAGTCAATCAATCAGTTAATAAGCATTAAGTATGTATTACTGAACTAAATTCAAAGGGTAAAAATAAATTATAAAACATATTTTCTGTCTTTCAGTGCTCAATTTCTAATGAGGGAGATAATATTAACAACAACAACAAAAAGAAAGAAACCTGTATATGCAAGATATATACAGTGCAAATGGGAAGTAATCTCAGAGGAAAACACTAGCTGTATGGGTTGGGCCAGATAAAGAACCATGAAAAACCTCTTTGAAAGAAGGAAATTTAAATCAAATCTTTAACAGATGTGAAGATTTAATAAGATATTGAATATATGGGTTAGTGGGAGTAAAAGTTAGAATAATCCCAAGATTGTAAAACTGATCTTTTAGAATCCTTGATGGTTATAGGAAAATTTGTAATACAAGATAACTTTGAAGAGAGAGAATTAATTCTGTTTTAGACACGTTGAATTTGAGATGGATATGGCTTGTGACTTCCAAAATGGAGTTGGTAATGAGAAACTAGAGATCAGGGAAAAGGTTAAGTTAGCCAAATAGATGTGGGAATCACTAGCATACAGGAAATAACTGAACTCATTGTAGGTGATGACTTTACCAAGTGAGATGATATAGTAGGAAAACAGAAGAGGTCCCAGGACAAAGGAAGACATCTACAATTAATGGATATGACTTAGAAGATTGCACAAGGAAGAGAAAAAGTGGTCAGACAGGAAGAGAAGCAGGAAAGAGCAATGTCATAGAAACCTAGAGAAGAGAGACTATCTAGAATAGAATGATTAAAAGTGTCAAAGACTGTAGAGAGGTCAAGAAGGATTAAGAATGAGAAAAGTCCATTAGGTTTGGCGGTAAAGAAGTCACTGGTAACTTTAGATAAAGCAGTTCAGCTAAATGATGAAGTCAGCTGTCTGATAGCAGCAGATTAAGAAGAAAGTGAGATAAGTGGAGGCACCTAGTATAGATATCTTTTTTAAGAAATTTAGCCAAGAAAGGAAATAGAAATATAGGAAAATAACTAAAAGGGATAGTTTGTGAAGGGTTTTCGAAATGTTTTCTTCAATCTCCTGGAGAAGGCAGAAAGGAGATAAGATCATATAGAAGTTTGCCTTAGCAAGAAAAAGATTTATCTCTTCATGAGAAACAGGTAAGTAGGAGGAAGCAGTGGAAGATGTTTGACTAATGGGAAAAGAGGAGGGGAGAAGATGGAATTTTCACATTTTTTTAGTGAAGTCTGAGTCAAAGAGGATAGAGAAGCTTTAAAATGATTATTGTGGTAAAGGGAATAATAAATTGATTAGAAAAATGTAAAAGGATTTCTTCATTGAAGCAAGGAAACTAGAAAATGTGTAAAAACATTTTGTAATGGATCCAATAGGCATATTTTTGTTATTTCCTCCAGTCAAGGAGCATAATACTCAGATGGTGGGGGTAATCCAAGGTTAGAGTTGGGCAAGATATATCAGCAGTAATACAAAGGGTTAAAAATGATAGTATAAAGGATAACATGAAGTTAAACTAATTCATTAGTGATCAAGGTGATGCTTAATGAAGAAGTATGAATATGGTAACTAATGTCGAAAGCAATAACCTGAGGGGAAATGAGAGATAATGGAATTAGATATCATGGTAAAGAAGAAAAAAAGTTCAGAGGTTATAAGACAAAGAAAAGATAGAATGAAAATATTATAACTGATAAAGGAAATTTATTATTCATGAACATGGGAGTAGAATATTTGTGGTTGGTGGCAACATCACGTACAATCAATTTTCTGTGTGTAGCTGAAGTACAATGAAGAAGTAGGTCATGGGAATTAAGTAGACTGAAGACATACAAAGGTAGAGTAACAGGAGGAGCATCAATATTTATACTGAAGTTTCCTAATATGGAGACAAGACTTATGGCAAAGGGGAAAAAATGTGAGCATGACATAGAACCCATTGAGAAAGAAAGGAAAATATTATGAATGTGAATAAATAATAGCCACAGGTATGAAATTGGGCAAAAAATTTGGATTATATGAATCTCAAATAAACAGAGGTTGCTGAGGAATGGTTGTAGAGAAAAAGTCTGGAAGAGACAATGGGAAACAAGGAGTGCTCTGACTTCTTCACTGCAACCAGTGAGACATATTCAAAGCATATTCCTAATTTAACATTACAGTATACATGACAACTGATCATCCAGCCTTTGATTGAAGATCTCTTGCCATCTTTTGAGGTAGCCTATCCTTTTAAACATCACTAATTTTTAGGAAAACTACTCCTTTTCTATCATGTCTAAATTGTTCTTTTTGAAATTCCATCCCTTGTTCCTGGTTCTTCCTTTTAGATCTAGATGGAATAAATCTAACCTTTCTTCAATATGACATTCTTTATATACTTGATTTTTCCTATGTCAATAGTTAGGCAGAATTCTTTTGCATTACTTAAGGGCAAGAAATTAATTACTTAACCTTTTTATCTTGAAATATTCCACTAAATTATATTTACCATTAAACTATTTTTACCTATTTTGCCAATTGGGAAACTAAGGCTAACAAGAGACAAGATTGTAACAAGAGACAAGATTGTTTCTAGAGTCTCACATGGAAAGTTCCAGTTCTCTGCTGTCCATTGAAATCTTGGATGCTGCCAAGTTCATCTTCTGCTGTGATGGAGAAATACATCTCTAATATTTTTAAAATCCAACTCCAATAACTGAGGACACTTGGGAAGTATCTCCATGCTTTGATTTTCAGAGTCCTAAGGCATTTAAATCATTCTCTTCAGTCAATCAACATTCCAATTAATAAACTTTCTATTAAGTATTTACTACATACTAGTCACCATGCTAAGGATAGGACACAGAGATAAAGCAAAAACAGTCCCTGCTCTTAAGGAGCTGACATTCCAGTGAGGGAGATAGCATGTATACAGGTAGTGTAAATGATTGAAAAGACATTGGTTGAGTTACTACTATATATTATGCACTTACTATATATCATACTATATAAGAAATAGGCATATGTACCCTCGAACCTCTAAGATGTATTTTTAAAATTATTATGTAGGAAAAAATGTGAATGAAAGTCTAATAGATCTTGAAAGAAATTGCCATAGGATTAATATCTTCCTTAAGAGAGAAAGCAATGGCTAAGGGTGTCAGGAAGGAAAAGTACTTCCCAAAAACTTTCTGTTTAAGCATTCATATCATATTTTGACATTTATCAATAACAAATCATTTCAGTCCCCTGTAGAAACTCACATATCCTTTATTTCCATTGTACCTTTAAACCATATTTGGTCTATTGACATTTAAGGTTTAGAAATATCTAAATAACATTTACCCTCCTACTCGTAGCCACCTACTTTTCTAGGCAGGAAAAACAGGCAATGGCAATTTTTAGTAAATACTTGATTTGTCCCCAAGGAAAACTAATTATTGATACCCTATATTTATCAGGAGATCAGCCTACAGTGTATTGTACCAACCAGATGACAGGCGTGAGTGACATATTTGGTAATTAGAATAAAAATTTTTGAAGGGAATATATTGCAGATTTGACATCTGGAAATCAAAAATCCAAATACTCAAGGAAGTTCTCTGAAGGAGACAGGCTTCGGTTCATATTTGTGTCACACCTTCTTTATGTAGTTACTTTTTTCTCCGTTTTAAAAAGATATTTTCTGCTCCTAAAGACAGCTTGCTAAGCTTGCTGTCATTGCCATTTAGCTTTTCCCTGTTCCTGGCCAGGGAGATGAAGCTGACCTCTGATACAGCAGAACTGTCAGGTCCAATGGCTCCTATTGTATGGAAGGGGGGCAAAACTGAAATAATAAATGCCTGGGCTTGTACATGGGAGAAAACTGTGATTATATTTTCACTCCGAAACCCATTAAGCATAGCAATTTTAGCTTTTCTGAAGAATCTCCATGTCATTCCAGTATCCTGTAAATGTTTTATCATGGGTAATAAAACCCACCTTTTTTTACCGATGATAGTATCTCAGGTCCTACTGACAAGCCACTGATCCAAATAAGTATTTCAATTAGTCATTAACTCTATCAGTTTTTAATTCTTAAAAGGATTTTTAGAATTTGGCATTCTTTTCTTGGTAAAAAAAAAAAATGGGAGTTTTTTTCGTTGTTATTTTTTCCATTCTAGGGTCGACAGAGCTAGTAATGGCTAACTAAAGATGTATGTAAAGATGTCAAAAAGGTGAAGGGTTTGGTCCCTCATGTTCAGCTAAAAGCTTATTATAGATGGTCAGGTGGGTAAACATGGACTGAAGGTCTAGACAAGTGGAATCATGAGAGCAATTCCTGGTATCCTCCTCTGATCATTAAAGCACTACTTTTAGAATAATGTTTGAAGAGTTCAAAGGTTCCAGGTAGGGCACAATTTCTGGTTTGTAAGAAGAGAATTGAAGCAACCTGATCTCACAGGAGACCAATTATAGAGAGCACTGGTGAAGTATAACTTAGAAATAACTCCCAGGTATGGTCTGTTATGTAGCCAAACTTGATCTAGCCAAAGATAAAAGCTATTGTGATGGAAACATGTCTAAGAAAGGAGAATGAGTCTGTGGAGCCAAGATGACAGATTAGGGGTAGCCACCTAACTGAAATCTCCAAACAAACAACTATAAAGTAATGTCACAAGTCAAACTTTAGAGTGGCAAAACCGACAAAAGTTTGGGGTAAAGGGCAGCTAGGTGGCTCAGTGGATTGAGAGCCAGGCCCATATATTGGAGGTCATGGATTCAAATCTGGACTCAGACACTTCCTATCTGTGACCCTGGGCAAGTCACTTACTCCCATTGCCAGCACTTACCACTCTTCTACTTAGAGCCAATATACAGTATTGATTCTAAGACAGAAGGTAAGGGTTTAAAAAAAAAAGGTTGGGGTGAGACATTTTTCTAGCCTAAGAAATGAGGTCAGCATACCCTATGCCACTGGGACAGAAGCCTGTCTATAACCTAGGTAGGATTTTAAGGAGCTCTCAATCCAGAGACATGAAGAGGTTTTGAAAACTGATCATAAAGCACTGGTAACAACTGGCACTGACTGGCTATTGCCCTTATATAGTTCTGGGTCACAGTTCCATGATGAACAAGAGTAGTAGGAATTAGTCACTTGGGGGCAGGGCTCTTCCTGGGTAAAGAGCAGAGCAAAGACTAGGAGAGAAGTGACAACCCCTCAGAATCAAAGCAAAGCAAAGCAAAAACACCTTTCAGACCCCCAGAATTAGAGGTAAAAATTGCAGGATGAAAAAGTCTAATGCTTGGGAAAGTGCCCTCTTATCCCCAGGTGAGCAGACCTTAATTTTAAAATGAAGTTCAAAATCAAAGAATGGGCTAGTAAAATGAGCAAACTGAAAGAAAAAAAGAATTTAACCATAAAAACTACTGCAATAGCAAGAAAGACTAAGATATAAATTCAAAAGAAGACAACAATGAGAAAAACGACTACCAATAAAGTCTCAAGAAAAAATGCTAACTGGACCTAAAGACTACAAAAATTCTTAAGAGGGTTAAAAAAGATAAGAGTGGTAGAGGGGGAAATTTGGGGTGAAATTAGAGTGATACAAGAAAATTATGAGAAGAGAAATAACCACTTAGTAAAAGAGGCACAAAAATCCACTTCTTAAAAAGTAGAATAATCAAATGGGGAAAGATGTACAAAATATCACTGAAGAAAATAATTCCTTTAAAATGAGAGTAGGGCAACTGGAAGCTAATGGCTCCATGAGGTATCAAGGTACAGTAAAAACAATAAAAGAAATAATAAATAAGCAGAAGAAAATGTGAAATATCTCACTGAAAAAAAAGTCACCTGGAAAATAGATTGAAGGGAGGTGATTTAAGAATTATTAAACTACCTGAAAGTCATGATCAAAGAAAAAGTATAGATGTTAAAGGATATCTTACCATAAGGTAAAATAAAAATTGAAACAATCCATTGATCACGATCCTCAAAGAGATCCCAAAATGAAAACTCCCAGTAATATTGTAGCCAAATTTAAGGCTCCCAGATCAACGAAAAAATACTTCAAGCAGCCAGAAATAAAAAAGTCAATTATGGAGCCAAAGTCATAATCACACAAGACTTAGTAACTTCCACTTTAAAGGAGTGAAGGGCTTAAAACATGATATTCTGGAAGGCAAAGGAGCCATAATTACAACCAACCAAGCAAAACTAAGTGTGGTCCTTCAGCAGAGGAAATGGATATTTAATGAAACAGAGGTATTTCAAACATTCATGATGAAAAGACCAGACTGAATAGAAAACTTGACATTCAAAAGTAAGAATCAAGAGAAACATAAAAAGGTAAATATGAAAGAGTAGATATAAATTACTCAAAGTTAAACTGTTTACATTCATATGTGAAAAGATGATGCTCCTAAGAACTGTATCATTTTATGGAAGTTAAAAGGTATCTATATAATAGAGGGCATGGATATGAGTCAATTATGTCAAAATGATTTTAAAAATGAGAAAGGTAAGAAAGAAGGAAGCACTGGGGCATAGGGAGAGGGTGGAATAGGGAAATTTTCTCACATAATAGAGTGTTCAAGGAAGAGCTTTTACAATGGAGAGTGAAATGAGAGGGATGGGCAATTCTTGAAACTTACTCTAAATTGAAATTGGTTCAAAGATGGAAAAATATACATTCACACTCAGTTATGTATAGAAATTAGCTTGGGCAATAGGAGAGGAAAGAAATAATGGAATAGGGAATGATAAAAGGGAAGGGGTTTAAGGGAGGCATTGGTTATATGCAAAAGAAACTTTTGAGGAGGAACAGGATAAAACGAAATAGAAGAAAAGGGATTGAGGGAAATACACAGCTAATAGTTATAACTGTGAATGAGAATGGCCTAAGCTCACCCATAGAATGGAAACAGATAGTAGAATGGATTAGAAACCAGAACCCAACAATATGTTATTTACAATAGACACACTTGAAAGAGAAAGGCAGAGACAGAGTTAAAATAAAGGACTAGAGAAGAATCTGTTTCAGCTGAAGTAGTAAATGAGAGAGTAGAAATCATGATCTCAGACAAATAGCAAAATCAGAAAGGGATGTAATTTAAATAAGAGATAATCACGGAAACCATATTATGTTTAAAAGTTCCATAGACAATGCAGTAATATCAAAAATTACTATAGGAAGGTTCTCTGGCAAAAGCCTCATTTATCAGATAGATATATTCAGGATAAAATTGAGTCAAATTTCTAAGAAAAAGAGCCATTCCAAAATTGATAAATTGCCAAAGGACATAAACAAGAAGTTTTCCAAAGAAAAAAATCGAAGCTTTCTATAGTTTAAGTGGAAAAATGTTCCAAAACACTATTGGTTAGAGAAATGCAAATTAAAACAACTCTGAAGTACTGCCCCACATCAATTCAAAATGTCAAATGCTGGAGGGGATTGGTGAAATATGTACACTAATGAAACTGCTGGTGTTATAGTGATCTGGTCCAACCATTCTGGAAAACAATTTGGAACTATGACCAAAGGGCTATAAATCTCTGGATATCCTTTGATTATAACTGTGGATACTCTATGCTTACAACTATTAGACCTGTATCCCAGAGAGATCAAAGGAAAAGGAAAAGGATCAATAGATACAAAAATATTTATAGCAGCATGTTTGTGGTGGTAAAGAATTGGAAATTGAGATGTTCACCAGTGAGGGGATGGATGAACAAAATGTGGCATATGGCTATGATAGAGTACTATTGTGTTATAAGAAATGATGGTAAGGTGTTTTCGGGGGGGGGGGGGAGAAAGTATGCCTTTAAGATCTATATGAATTGTTACAAAGTAAAGTGAGAAGAACCAAGAGATCATTGGGCACTGTTATGTTGTAATGATGATCAGCTAAGAAAGGTTGGCTACTGTGATCAATATAATGATCCAAGGCAATTCCAAAAGGCTTATGATGAAAAAAATGCCATCCACCTCTGGAGAGTTAATTGATGGACTCTGAGTGCAAATTGAAATATAATTTTCTCATTCTACTTTTTAATTTGACAAATATGAAATGATTTTGCATGTATGGTTGATATATTGGTCATCTTCTCAGTGTGTTGCAGAGAGGTTAAGAGAGGGAAGAAGATAATGTGGAACTCAAATTTTTAAAAGAAAAGAATGATAAAAATAATAATAAGTAATATTTTAAGAGAAAGAAATATGGCTCAGTTCTATTGGTAAATGAAGCCTTTATCAGAGAAACTTGCTGTAGAAATTTTTGGTATTACTTCATTTTCTATGGAGCATTTTTAAAAGAAAGAAAGAATGATTAGATATAGCCTTGACTCCCCATTTTTGAGATTTCTGTCCCTTGGGATTGAAGAAAGTAAAAGTTATGAGGCTACCTAATTAAAATAATTAGCCACCCATAAGAACAGTCATGGCTAATATTGATGAGGTGAGGGCCTAATCAAATGTATTTGTAGTGAGTGAAAAGGAGATAGATGCAAAAAAAGTAGTTGATGTAGAATTGAGGTTTTGACAAATGAGTGAATATGGCCTATGAGGAAAAGGCTTGAAGAGTCAGTGATTCTTCTTGGATAATAAAAATAGATCACTAACATGATAATGGTGAAAGAAGTGGATATTTTGAAGTAAGTCTGGAAGATAGGCATTATTCAGATCAGGAGGTGCATTTTAGATGGTGAGATTAAAATACCAATCCACAACCACCTGGAGAGATCTAAGAGCAGCTGACAATTTAGGACTGGAGTTCAGGAGAGAGATGTATGTGTATGTATAGTATATGCACATTCTATACACATATACATATATATGGCATGTATGCAAGTGGAAATCAGCTGCATGGAAATGACAATTCGACCATTGTGAGTAAGGGAGACAACCAAAGAGAGGGTTAAGTAGAGAAGAAAAGATCCAGAAGAGAGCCTTAGCAGCCATCCATAACTGGAGGTGGAAGATAGATGGCGGTCTAGTGAAAATAATTAAGTTGGACTCATTAAAAAGATAAGAAGAGAAAGCAAAGAAAATAGAATCATGGAAACTAAGGGTAGGCAGGGGAAGGGTGTGAAGTATATCTATGTAGAGAGAGAGTTGGTCAACAGATTGGGTAGCTTCAATGACACAAGCTTAATAAGGACTAAGACTAATGATTAGAGAATGAAAAAAAAGCGGAGAGTATATGGAGAGGGAGGGGAGCAAAGGACTATTTATTAAGTATCTACTATGTGTCTGACACTGTGCTGAACAATATATTATCTTCTATTATCCTCGCAACAATTCTGGAACATCCATGCTATTATTATCCCCTTTATACAGTAGAGCAAACTGAGATAGAAAGGGGCTAAGTAACTTTTCTGGGGTCACATGGCAAGTATCTGAGGCTAGATTTGAACTCAGGTCTTCCTTAATCAAGTCTCAGCACTCTCCCTTCTGTACTACACAGCATCCCCTTGACACTACTGAATGCTTTAACATCTGAAAATGATAAGATTTTAGGAATGAAAATCACGCTAAAGATATACTCCATCATTGCCGTCACTGTGCCCTAAGGATCACTGGGACCTTTCCATTGGATTTGCAACTGACACCTCCTATGGGTATTGTCTTCAGAACCCCCATTTGGATCCCTAATGTGAGCTTGAGAGCAGGGATCATCTTTACCTTCTATTTGTAATCCCAGCTTTCACTACAGTGTTCACACAGAGTAAATGCTTATTAAATACTTTTTCTTTCATTCAAAAGAATCATAAATCACACAGAATCCCAGAATTTAAGATGGAAAGGGACCTTGGTGACCATCTTGTGCAGCCCATACCAGAAAGGAATCCCTACCATATCATCTTTGACAAATAATTGTCAGCTTCTGCTTAAAGACCTCCAGTGATAGTAAACATGCCACCTCTTGAAGTGGCCCAAAAGCATTTTTGACAGCCCTCATTGTGAGTAATTTTTCCTAATGCCAACCCTAAATTTGTCTCTTTATAGCTCCCATCTCCATTGCTCCTGGGTCTGTTCCTGGGCCAATAGTGGAAAAAGCACAGGATCCAAATTCAAATCCCACCTCTGCCCCTCCCTGTGTGATTATCTCTGAATGCCAGTTTCCTCATCTATGAAATAAGTTGGTTGGACTACATGACATTGGAGGTCCTTTCCAGTTCTAGAGGTATAATCCAAGTCTAATCTCTCTTCAACTTGACAGTTTCAAATATTTCAAATATATGAAGACAGCCATCACCTTTGGGATTTACCCCTACCTAATGGAAAAACGTATTGTCTGCCTTGATTGTGTGGTGCTAATTCCTGGAGCAGTTTTCCCTAATGCCATTCCCCCTTTATTAATGTCATAGGCTTTCTTCTCTTCTACCAAAGTTTTTCCCTGAATCTTCTCTTTTCTAGGTTAAACAATGACAGAACCTTCAAGAGTATATTTATATGATATAGAATCAAGGCCCTCTGCCATCCCATTTGCCCTTTCCTGGACACTCTCCAGGCTACTAGCACTGGTAATAAAATACCAGCCAAGCAGTTCAAATGTTTGTTGGCTGGTAACCTCAAGAATATGATGCCCTGTTATCCTGCAAACGTTAGTATAAAAGAAGAAAGACAGCCTATGGCATCGATAAATGGGGGAAAGAAAGGTATTAGGGGAAATTACTTGAGGAATTACCACCACACTATTGAGCCAGCCAGTAAATTTCTTTATTAGGGGCAAATCCCAAAATTCCTCATGAGCAGAAGAATCTCCATCCATTCCCAACTATGTAATGCTCTTTGTCTCACTAAACTCCTATATAAATGCTCTGAGCAAAGGGGGCAATATAATAAGAGCAAGCTCCCTGTTTTTAAGTTACCCTTTTCCCATTTGGTCTCTAACAGTAAAAGGATAAAGCATAAATCACCTGAGCACTGTATCAGATGACCATATAGAACATCCAGATCTCTCAGCCCAGCTAAAACCCAGAAGGCACAGAGGCAAATGCTCCCACATGGTGAGCCCAACTGAGCAATTTACTAATTGGTCTTCTAATGCCTTGGACAATTGATTGCAGCTTCCAGAGAGGTCTACTTTAAAATCAAGGGTTCACTCAGAGCCTGGGAGATTGTGTTGCCCCCACACAAAAATCCATTTCTTCATTCTACAAACACTTTATAATGCTCTTCCTTAGTTTTCCCTTAAGAGCTTAGTGATATAATTGGAAGCTGAGGAGCAACTCAATCAGCTTATTCTTCAAGAGTAGGGAGGCTTATTATGAATTTGTTTTCTTGCTCTGTAGAGAATGAAATAATAGAAAAATGGGTTTCAGCATGCTTTCTATTTTTTTAAAATTCCTATAATAAAAAACTCTTAAAATCTTGTGATGTAGATATCAGCAGAAGCTACTCATTGTCTTTCCATCCCCTGAACTTAACTTGTTCTATATAAAAGTATCATCATCAACCTAGTCTCTTTTGATCATAACTTAAAAATTATCCTGGACTGATTGATTTCCTCTTACCCCATAGAGTTGGCCAATTGTCAAACCTTGCCATTTCTTTCTCTCTAACTTCTCTTGAATCCAAAGCTTTCCTCCACTTTGCATTGCTGCCACCTTAATTCGGCCTCTTACCACCTCTCACATCAATTCTTCCAACAGCCTCCTAACTGGGCTCCCTGCCCTACGTCTCTCCCCTCTCCAATCCATCCTGCATTTTGCTTCCAAAATGGTTTTCCTTGCATGCAGGTCTGACCTTGTCACTCTCTTACCTGACCAGCTTCAGTGGATTTTCTATTTCTTTAGGATAAGATATAAACTCAACAGTTTAGATTTTAATTTTTAAACAAATTGACCCAACTCTTTCTTTCCAATCTCATTGGATATTACTTCCCCTACTATATTCTGTGATCCAACCAAACTCACCTTCTCTCTGTTCTTTACACATATGTTATCTCCTATCTTTGGAATTTTCCAACAGCTATCCCACTTGTCTAGAAAATATTCTTTCTAGGAGACCCAGTAGATAGAGTATTGGACCTGGAGTCAGGAAGACCTAAGTTCAAATCCAGTCTGAGTTGCCCATTAGCCATGTGATAATGGCAAGTTATCTGCCTCATCTTTTCCATCTTTAAACTAGGAATAACAGTAGAATCTACCTCCCATAGTTGTGAGGATAAAGTGAGAAATTTATAAGGAACTGTATAAATATTGAAGAACTATATAAACGCTATTAGTTTTATTATTAATTTTATTATTATAGAGCCCCTGTCTTCCATTAAGACAGTTCTAGCAACATCTTTTTCATAAAACTTCTATTGATCCTCTCAAATGCTAGTGTTCTTTCTCTCAAACTACCTTCTATCTAGGCATTGGTATTTGTTCACTTTATATTCATTCTTTCTAAATTTGTTTATGTATTTCTTGTCTCTGCTGAAAAATAAGTTTCTTATGAGTGGGAATGGTTTCATCCTTTGCCTTGCTGCCAATACTACCTAGAATAATACCTGTCACATAGCAAATAATTCACAAAAACTTATGGATAGAGAGGGACTGTAGTACTGCTTGAAGTTAAGTTAACCTTTCAAGGTCCCTTCCTGCCCTAGGATTTCTGGACGACTTTATTTATATATATGTGTATGTAGATACATATATATTCTTGCATATATATATACATATATATATATATCATGTTCCTTTGTTCAGGCTTTTGCTGCAGTCATGACTATGCTATATTTTCTTGAGCTTCTCGTGGCCTTAAAGAAAAAAAAAAATTGGCACCTAAACTCAAAAGCCAAGGTTGATTATTTTAGGGAAAAGAGTATTCTGAAAAAAAAATTGTTTTTCTCCAATAGCCTGGGCCTGGAAATAAATAATTCTGTGCAAAACCACAAATTTCCTAGTGTGACACATATGTGTTGCAAAAATATTTTAGTGTTCATACTTTCAAGCCCAATCATAAAATAAACTGGAAATTTGGCTGGGTGAAGCTGGACCTAGGAAGGAGCACATGACTAACCAAAGCCTGAATTGAAGATACAAATAGATTTACAACTTTAGAGGCCCTTGACCAAGTGTCAAAAGAGTCCAATCAATGTTTATAAATAATGAGCCATGTGAAAAAGAACCATGGGTTAGAATCTTTAGAAGAGATGAGGTTGAGAAACCAGAAAAAGGAAAGACAATGGGAGAAATACTAGTTAATATATTTATTAAATATGTTTGTTTCAGGGGATTGTATAATTCTGTCAATCTATATTTATTTGTGTCAGTCAAATGATTATCATAGGACTGATAGATTGTATGTGACCTGAGCCCAAAAATGACAATAGGTTTGGGATTAGCACATGGAAGATATAACCATTTGATTATTTCAAAAGGAATACATTGTCTAAGTGAAATATATATGTAGAAAAATAAATAGATTAAATAGAAACAGATAAATGGATGGAAAGATAGACAGATGGATAGGTGGATAGATCAATTGATGGATGGATGGATGAATGGATGAATAGATGGAGAGAGAAACATAGATAGATAGAAAGATAGACAGACAGACATAGACAGATAGATGGATGGATAGAGATATATAAATATGTATTCTAAGAGTGAAATTAACACTGCATGTTTTAAAGAATTATTTCAGTCACTTCAATAATTGGTAGTAGGCCAGATATTCCCTACCTCTTTCACAAAAGTGGGTCAGTATTAATAAGAAGCGAGTGACTGTCCTCACAGAAGATTTAACCTTCTTGTGCCTGACACAATTTCCACTCTGTACTCTTTGGAAAGTATTAACTAATCCCAATTAAAAATAAAGAGGGTATCTAGACTATTGGTGTGGTTTTTGCTCTTTGAAATTAGGGGGCTACCACAGAATCTCAGAGTAGGAAGAGGCTTCAGAACTCATCCAGTAAAACATGTGCCTGGATGAGTATCATTTTGACAAAATAACCACTGAGAAGTAGTCAGGAAACTTTTACTTGAAGATCTCCAGTAGGGGATAGGAGACTTCTATTGTACTTTTTTGATGAGTCTAATTATTTGAGGGTTTAAAAAATAGCAAACCAAAATTTATCTTTTCATCTTCAAACCATTGTCCCTCCAGTGCTAAACAAACTTAATCTTTCTTCCATTTGACAGCACTTGGATTATGCCAGAAAGATTAACAATCACTTAAATCATTATTCATAGCTAAATCTGATAGGCAGTATTAGGAAATGGACAGAGGGCTGACTTTAGAGTCAGGGAAATCTGGGTTAAGATCCGTCTTCTGATACATACTGAATGTGTGACCATGGGGATGCGGCTTAACCTCTCAATGCCCAACATACACCCCACCACACCACTGCCGCTGCCACCACCACCATCACTACCACCACCACCACCAACAACAACAACAACAAAATAGAAACATTTAAGATGTAATTCAAACCTCAAATGATTTATTTCTCCAGAACTACCCAGTCTGAGTATCCATGTGCAGGATGAGAACCTCTGAGCCCAATTCTCTTTCATTTGCTTCATGAGAAATATAACAGAGGTGACTCTGCATTAAAGCCCAGAAAGTAACTTTAAAGCTAGGCTATGGTTCTAGTTCTCCCATTCATAGAGAAGCTGCTAAAGATTTAAGGGCTAAGGTGGTAGATTCCTCTTCTGAAAAATGAGTATTACAACTATTCTTCTGGCTCATGACCCAAGTTTTTGTGATTTAATCTGCTTTCGTGAATGGTAAAGAGTGGCAGAAGGGAAAAATTATCTCCATGGCTAAAGGGTTGTGACAATCAAAGGACATTTCAGAAGACAAGTAAGGGTCCTCTGAGAAATAAGCACTTAAAAATCTCTCTCCCTTCATCCCACTATCGCCATCTTCTATTTTTGTCAAGGTCTTTGTTGCTAAAGAACTGCTATATTTATATTTGAGAGGTAGTCTGTCACTTCGAATTTAAGGTTTACATGAAGTGGAGGAATAGAATGCAAACTCATAGGATTTATCATATCCTATCATAGGACTGATAGATTGTATGTGACCTGAGCCCAAAAATGGCAATAGGTTTGGGATATTTTCCAGGTACATGAATCAAGAGAAAGCCATTGATCCTCTCCACACTTCAGGCAATTTTCTAAGACTTATATATGAATTTATAGTTGGGCTATGATCTGCTTTGTAGAGAGAAGCTCCCGGATGATCTTTCTCATCATCATCATCACCATCTTCCTTTTCCTAACTTTCTATCCTTTCCCTTGTTCCCGCTCTCTCTTTTTCTTCTGTTCTCCCATTTTCCTTTCATTAAATTCCATTGTCTTATCCTCTTTCCTCTGTTTTTATTTCTGTTCTCTAATCTTATCTAACTGTCCCTTCATTGGCCATAAAATAAATATAAGAATATACACATTATATATAATAATACATAATATTAATAATATTATTTAACATTTATATAGTGCTTACTATATGCAGATCACTTGCTAAGTGCTTTATGATTATTATCCTATTTGATCCTCGCAACAACTCTGGG
>NC_058134.1:33825627-33866109 GCF_016433145.1 Gracilinanus agilis
AATTTAGCCACATCCCCTCCAGCATTCATTACTCTCCCCTTCTTTCATTTTAGCCAATCTGCTAGGTGTGAGGTGATACCTCAGAGTTGTTTTGATTTGCATTTCTCCCATTTTACAGAAGAATAAATATAGATTAGATTTCTTGCCCAGGGTCATATAGCTATTAAATGTCAGAGGTAGGATTTGAACTCAGATCTTCCCTTCTCTAAGCCCACTACTTTATTCATTGTACCCTATATGATGTCCATACATATAATATTTATTTACTTCATGTATATAGACGTATCTCTATACATCTATAGGATATATATGGATGTACATAAGTATACCATATATGTATATATTTATATATATGTGTGTATATATATGTCTATGTGTGTGTGTGTATATATATATACATATATATATATATATATACATGCTTTTTTGTGTCTTCATATGTCTGACCTACAAGGAACCTAAAGATACAAAACCCTAATTTTGAGGGAGAGGGAGGGAGTCTGGGTCTCTGTTAAGATTAAAATTCTCTGAGGCCTGTATCTCAATTTATAATAATTTATTCAATATAAAAGAGTGGACCAGAGAAAGAAAAAGACACCAGCCACATGTGGCCAGCTGTTCTCTTCTCAAGCCTTTTTCCCCAGCCAGCTATACTAATTTCACAGCCAGACCTTAGGTGTGCCAATGTTCTTTTGGGCAGTCCCCAGCCTAACCATGTGTGCACAGCAGAGCTCACCCATTCTGGCACTCTCCTAAATGCTTCCCCTCCTCCAGTCAGATTTGCAGCCACACCACTATCACCCCAGCACTGTTCTAGTCCCCTCCTCTCTCTGATTTCTAAGGCAAAAAAGATTTACTTTCTTCCCCTAGTTCCATTTAAGCTTCTTGTGACTCACTTTTCTGAACTCCTGGGGTCTGGCAGACTCTGTCCTCAGTCTGGATCAGGGATGGGTTTTCTGGATGCCAGCAGTCACCACATGGTCCTTAGAACAGTGGCACAGAACCAGTACAAAGTGTCTCAGAAAACAGGGAGGACGTCATCTATCGCCTCAGAAAAATATGATTCCGAGGTTGAAAAATAAGATCCTTTGCTTTAAAATTCAAAGTTGTCTTAACAGGCTAGTGTTAAAATTTCAAAATCTCCCTAATTAATCTTGTATTAGCTATTGACAGTTGACTGACACTTTCACATGCTTAGTTTCCCATCTGGACTAATTTGCTTCTCCTTAGGTGGCCTGGTGGATCCTGTTTCCATATTGGCACTAGACTTACTGAATAAACTTGATTGATTTTAGCCTTACAGCAGTTCAGAACTCCCAAACTCGAGCTATCCACTAGCCTCAGCCTCACCTAGTAGCGGGGATTACTGGTATGTGTAGCCATACCATGTGGAATCATAGCCCAAGTGTCATCCTTGTATCCTCACATTCAATTCCCATATTTAATACATTTCAAAATCTTGTTGATTCTCCCTTTGCAACTTGTCTCATACATATCTTCTCTTCCCTCTCACTGAGATGACTCTGATGTAGACCCTCATGGCCACATATCTCAAGTGTTAAAATAACCTTCTGGTTGCTGATACTTGCTCAAGTCTCTCCATACTCTAATCCATCCTCTCCACTCATTGATCAAACCAATCTTCTGAAAGCACAAGTCAGACCATGCCAGTCCTTTCCCCCATTCAATAAACTCCATAGCCTCCCTCCTGCCTACAGAATTGTTAAAAGAGGGAAAAGGAATCTCTGTGATGATGTTATAAAGGTTAGTTGGTTTGTGTCTAGTGAAACAAGCTCAAGGATACTCCCCCACCCTGACTGGCCAGAGCTAATTCCATCTTCACTCTGTGTCAAAATCCCTTCCTTCAGAATCAAAAATAAAATCCTCCTTTTGGAATTCAGGGTCTCTAATAACCTTCTGCCTTTCCAGTCTTCTTATACTTTACTCCCCTCAATGCACTCTGAAATCCAGGGACCTTCGCCTCCAGGCTCTTCTTTGTATACAAAACTCAAGCTCCTGACTTCTGGATCCTGAATTCAGTTGGATTTCACCTTAATGCCTATCTCTGATATTTAAGAGGTACATGATTCTGGGGAAATCTGTGTATTAGTCAATAAGTATTTATTATTGATTGCCAATATCCATATCCCAGGAACTTTGCTTGATGCTGGTCTCTAAATGCTCTTGTTATTTGTTACATGCGACTCAAGTACACCATAAGTGGAGGGTGTTCTCTCAGGAATGAAATCCCTGACATCGTCATCATCATCTCTGGAAATATCTCTTACCTGGTTCACCGTTCTCTTAGCTGCGTAGATCTTAGGACTTACAAATGCCAGGTAAGAATGGCATCGCTATTCTCCTGGCTCATGTGCCAGGAAAACCTGGGGACCCAGCACATGCCAGGTGCTAAGCAGGCTAGCACTACCATCATTAATCAGTGTAACAAATCCAAGTGATTTCAATAGCACAACCTTTCCATTGTGAGACTGAAAATGCTTGAAAGGTAGGCAGCTCTTCCTTAGAATGGAAATGCCACAGAGGTTATAATGACATTTGTAACAAAAGGAAGGATCCCAGTGGCATTTGAAAGCCCAGTTGTACACTAATCAAAGGCTTGACTTCCTTTTTATTATGACCTTTGTCTCCCATTGTATCCCACATTTAGCATTCCATGGTTGGGAGGAACTGCCTTCTGGATGGGCTTTGACCTATAGAATGAGAAAAATCCTAGGATTCTGGGTCTGGAAGGAACCTAAGAGATCATCTGGTGCATTCCCTTCATTTTACCAATGAAAAGAGGAACAGAAGAGAAAGTAGTTTGTTCAAGGTTACTGCCTCCTCTGATACCAGGAAGAGGCATCTGTGTTCATAAATATCAGTACAGAGCTCATGCTGAGATACATGATGAGCTTTCAATGTTTAAATCATAACTTGATGATGGCAATGACGGTGATGATGAGAACTCACATTCATACAGCACTTTAAGGTTAACTAAAGGCTTTACAAGTGTTGTCTCACTTGATTCTCACAACAACCCTGGGTGATAGATGCTACACATGTTATAGATGAGGAAACTGAGGGTTAGACAGTTAAATGTCTTTCCCAGGCAAGTATTTGATCAGATTTTGAACTTGGATCTTACTAAGAATAGGGAATACTAAGAAAGGCAAACCCTCAGTTTGAGTCCTCAAAAAACATTCATCCTAGTAGGAAAGACATATAGATAACTAGTTACATACAACATATAAACACCGGATCTGAAAGGGGAAGGAATTGCCTGCTAGAGAAAAAGAATGACAGACTCCAATTCCACTTTTGTAATTTACCACCTGTGTGACTGAGCAAGTGACTTTAACCTCACTAGGCTAGCTTTGCTATTTATAAAGTGAGGGAGCCAAACTAGATTAACTCTAGGAAGCTTTCCAGCTCCAGTCTTTACATAATCTTGAGAGCATCTAGTTCAAACACTATCTAATCAACAAGTCTCCTGAAAAATGGACATCCAGACTTTGCCAGAAGCCCTCTAGTTAAGGCAAAAAACTTTATACAGGCCATTCCACTTTGGGATATCTCAGATCGCTCAGAAGTTCTTTATTACATCAAACTGAAGTGTATTTCTCTGGTTCTATGCATAATTCTGCCCTCTAGAGTCAAATAGTTTGAGTAGAATTACTTTTTCATATGATGGTTCTACAAACATTTGAAGGCAGTTCTAACCCCAGCCCACCTCCAATACCTCTTCTCTAGTTGAACATCTTTAGGTAGTATTCATTACAGCTTCCTCCCACCCTTATTCTCTGTTCAATACTATCTGCTTGAATCTAACAGTACCTGCTGCTGTAGACCTGCTCTGAGAATGAATATTCTAGGGGGAGGGTGGAAATATAGTAGTGAGAGAACAGACTCATGAGATAGGATGGCCACAGGGCACCATGAAGTTACTTGTGGGCAGAGAGAGGAGAGAAGGGAATGGATAGAGGGAAGGGAGAGAAAGGAAGGCAAAGTTAATGTTGAGATTTTAACTGGTCATGGTTGTTGGTACATAAATTAGAATGAAGCTATCAGGGTACCCTGCCAGGAATAAGAAAATAAGATCATTATTATTGTCCATCCTTCATTTTCAAAGAGGACCAATGAGATCATATGGTTATGACTTGATTTATTCTTGAATTGGATTTAAGTAGGGCAGAGTTGCTGTCTTCAGCCCCACTGTCTCTTTCAATGTCATTGAAGACCAGTGACTAGACAGAAGTGGAGATGATGGATGATGGCCTAGGAGGCAGTGGATGACTTTGCATCTTCAATGTCTGACCAAGCTCTAGGTGCTCCACAACACCTGCTTCTGTTGCCTTCATGGCCATTACAATAAATTGTTCTCATCCACCTACTCTGTGCATAGATAACTCATAAATAGGTTTGAGATCTGTCCATAACCTTCAATCCAGTTTGGCCAAGTTGGTTTCACCAGGGCAGGATCTCTCATCTTGTCACAGGTACTTAGAACATTAGATGAGAGTTGGGTGAAAGGTAGGTACCAAAGGTGGATGAACAGCCCTGAAAAGGGCTTGACACATTAGCACTAGTCTTTCCTTAACACCCAGTAAGCCCATCTACCACTCCGACTTGCCTATTTTTTTTTTGAGCAGCCCTCTGCTCTCCATCTCCCAGGTTCTTTGTAAGTCATCATCAAGTTGTCACAATCATCCCCCACCAATACCTTGTACTGTCTTGTCTGTTCATTACACATCCCTCTTCTTTTCTCTGCTGCCTTTATGACCCCTGGAACCCAGGTATCCTCAGCTGAACCATTACTCCAGCCTCCCAGTCAGGCCTCCAGCCTCAAATCTCTTCTCTCTTCATCTCATTCTACTCACAGCTATAAAAAAATGAATTTGACCAGGAAACTTCAGTCCCGACAGAGACTAAAAATATATAAAGAGGATTCAGAGAACAGTTTACAAACTTACAATTTACAAATTAATGAATTACTGAAGGCTTCAAGGAGAACATGACATTTGATTTAGATCTTAACCAATTTTTTGGTGAGGCATTCCAGATAGAAGTAATGATATGAGCAGAGAGATAGAAATGAGACATCAGGAGATATCTTAAGTTTGGTTTCAGTTACACCTATTTAATAAACATTTACTAAACACCCACAAAGCTTTGGGACAAAAAGATGTAAGTAAGACACTCTTCTTACCATAAAGAAGCTCATAATCTTGTGGAGGTGGGGAAAGAGGAATAAGTATATTTATTAAGCACTTACTATGTGCCAGGCACTGTGGCAATCACTTTAAAATATTATCTCATTTGATTCTCACAACAACACTAGGAAGTAGGTGCTATTATTATGCCCATTGTTAAACTGGAGAAGCTGAGACAAACACAAGTTAAGTGATTTTCCCAGAGTTCTACAACTAGTAAGTATTTGAAGTCATATTTGAACTCATGTCTAATTCTATATCAGTGCTCTGACCACCACACTACTGAGCTACTTGTGTTGAAAGAGATGACATGAACATTAATTACAATCCAGATCAGGACATGGTAAATAAAAGAAGCCCAACAAAGTATTGTAAGTGGCTCAAAGAGAGAGATCAGTTCTATTTGAAGGATCAGGAAGAGCCTCCTATGGAAGGAAAAAGTTGAGCTAGGCTTTGAAGGAATAAAAAGGTTTTGATAGGTATATATACTGGGGCTCAAATGCAGTATAATTGTATCCTTGAAGTTGGGAGAGATTTAGGTTCAAATACTACCTACTCAAATTACTTAGCTGTAACCTTGGGTGAGTCATTGATTTCTGTCTACACTTCATTTTGACCCTCTATAAAATGGGAATGATGATGGATCACCTAAAACTGTTTTGAAGGAACAAATGAGGAAATGTATTTAAAGGGCTTGATCAGTCATGAAGTATTAAAGGTGAAAAGGTGGTAGATGTCATGAACTATTGATTTGAATAATTCTTCTGCCTAAGCCAGCCTGCAATCTTCTACCAATGTTCATTGAGAACTTCTCTGATCCTTACCAGCCTGAAGTGATCATTCCCTCTGGGCATTCATTATACTTTGGTCCTATTTCTTTCATGTCACATCTTATATTATATTTATTTATATGCATATTTCACTTCATCTATTAGATTGAAAATAACTTGAACCAATAAGAAAATAATACATGGATATAGTAGGTCCAATAATAGACATTTAACAAATATGTAAATATAATTAACAATAGGCACTTAATAAATGTGTAAAATTAATATAAATGTAAAATATTTTATATAAAATAAAATGTAAATGTAATGTAAAAATAATGTTAAATAAATGTAAAAAATAATAAATAAAAATAAACAACAGGGGAGAATAAGTGAATATGAATGAAAGAAGGGATGATTGATGGAGCAAAGTCAGAAAAAAACAAAGAGAATGGGATCAAGTTAATGGCAATGGAGCTGCCCTCATCATTAATGATGTGATCTATTGTTCCAGAGAAAAAGCTTGAAGAAAATAAAGAGGTCTATGCTAATGGAAAGAGAGTCCCCACTGGCAAAATAACATCTATTTAATATGTTAACTGATCACACCCTAAAGTTTAGGTTTCTACCTGGCAAGTGTGTCTTATACTTGGGAAAACTTTTCTATTAGTCTCATTTCCACTTCAATTTACAAATGTAGGGAAGGAATGAAAATATTGGTGAGTGTGTGAATGCCTGAGCCTGTTTCTGAGGAAGCACACTAGTAATTCAGTTTAAGGTCTTAATAATGGAACTAGCCCTAAGTCAAATTGGATCGCCTCTACCATCTTTCCCCTAGCATTTCTCCATCTCCTTGCATTCTCTGAATGGACTGAATGTCAGCTCCTGTCAGGTTTCAATTTAGACCTTAATTCAGTCCATCTGAGAGCAAGAGATTAGGCCTGACCACAGTGAGTTATGAAACAAATCTGATCTAATATGTTTATGTAAAAAGGAAAGACTTGGCCCCTCTAGCCTCTCCCTCAGGGGCATGAACTATTAATACAATGAAAAAGACTTGGTTTGGGTATTTTCTGATTTGATTTGAATGTAGTCAAACACAAACAACAGAAAACATGCATCTCTCTCTGGTTAATGCCATGCAACTGAAATGAGACATCTTAACCTTCAAGAAAAACAATATGAGATGCTCCCATTTCTTAGCAGGTTGCTTTTCTCATATGCTGGATACAATATGTATGTGCAAATACATTATAGATATTACAGAATACCAGTAATGTAATTGAAATCGATGAGTCAGATAAGCATTGCCAGCTACTCAGAGACTGGAATAGGATTTTCATTCAATTACTTCACTATTATCTGACCCTAGCTTAAGAAAGAAAAAAATGTATTTATATGAGAGAAATAAGAAAAACACAAGTATTTATACAAGAAGTATGCTAGCGTTCCTTTAAGACACTTCGGAATCAAGTGGGAGTAGTTCAAAAAAAACCTTATCTTGGAGCCAAGAAGTCCAGGTTTGAGTCTCAATTCCTCTACCAACTTGGTATGTATCATTGGGCAATGACCTCCCTTCTTCAGGCCTTCATTTACTTAGCTGTCAAATTGAGGAATGGTACTTACTTTTTCCCTGAGATCCAGCTGGATATAAAATTTCATGATTCTAAATTACATTTCTTGAGTTTATATTCTTTTTAAAATTTTTCAAATATTTTACTTTCTCAGTTACATGTAATAACAATTTTTAACATGTTTAGGAAAATTACAAGAATCAAATTCTCTCTCTCCCCTACATTACATTTTGACAAATTTGAAGCTAAAAGAAATCTTAGGAGTCATATAGTCTAACACTACTCCAGCTTTTACAAATGAAGAAATTGAGAAAATCAGAAAGATGAAGTATCTTTTTTCAAAGTCAAAGAGGAAATAAATAACTAAATAGTTCAACCTAAGCCCTCTATCCTTAAAACCAAAATTCTTTCCAATACAGTGGACTAATTGGCTGCTGCAGAGTATATAAGCAATCACAGACTAAAAATTTGAATGTTCCGTTTGTTTTGTATTCTTCTATTAAATGGAAGGTGAAAGTCAGCTTAGCAAAGTTGGCCTTGAAATCAGGAAGACCCAGATTTAAATGTCTATGCTACAATATTCTGGTTGCATAATTCTGGGTAAGCCCCTTTACTTCTCAGGTCCACTAGGAAGCTTATTAAGACTAAAATGCAGATGAGGTACAGATCTTAACTGGTAGAAAAAATTTCCTCACCAAGAATTGCCCCATATTAAACAAGGATAAGTTTGGTCTTCCCACAAACACACCAAACCCATCACCAAAAATATATGTAGTGTAGATTTTAATAAATTTTCAAGAAACTTGATTGTAGAAAGGAAACTGGGAAAACATCTTGACTTCCCAAGAATGCTCTAAAGTGAAACCTAATTTTCAAAAGAGGAGCAGGGTGGAGGGGCTGGGTGGATAATATAGAAAACCCTAGAGAGATTCCTAATGATAAGCCATTACCTTCTTATTCCCAACTTATAAATCTTAATTTTTCTAATGACTTTCTATCCCTAGAAACCAACTAGAAGCAAACAAAAACAACAATGGTGCCAACTTTCTCTCATGCCTTAGTGGAGAAACAGACGGCAGTTTGCTCACCTTTCCAAGAAATATGGATCTGGGCAGGGGGGAGGTGGAATTTGTACTCTCAGCTGCCAATCTCAACCAAAGTGTTTTCCCTGAAACCCTAGGAGAGGGAAACAAATATCTACAAGATTCAGCATGGACATTAATGAGCAGCAACCTGTCTCCGAGATCTCCCAGTTGAAACCTCCAGGGTATAAAGCATAGATGAATATGGCAGAAGAGCACTCTAATGTAAATATCAAGAGAGAGCAACATTCTAGACTTGCCATATTAGAATGAGATCATGATACTTTATACAATGGGCAAGGGATGAAGAAGGTTAAGGTTTGTTTCACTATTCAGAATTTATAGCTACAGAACCAGGTTTGAGTCCCAGCTCTGCTGCTTACAATTTGTGTGAACTTGGGCAGCAAAAGATTTTCTTTGACTCAGTTTCCACATCTATAAAATAAGGCAGCTTGACTAGATGGTCTCTAATATCTCATCCAGGTCTAAAACTATGATTCTGTGAATGAATACTTACAGTTATCACAACTGAAATTATATAGTACTTTATAAAGTTTAAATGAATTTTATATACATTATTTCATTTAAGCATCACAACAAACTTTGGAGTCATGTAGGAAAAAAAAAGGGAAGAGCATTTTATTAAGTGCTTATTCTGGGCCAGGCATTGTGCTAAGTACTTTACAAATATTATGTCATTTGATCTTCACAGCAACCAGTGAGCTGTGTTATTGTTAAGCCCATTTTACAGTTAAAGAAACTCCAGAAACTTTACTCTTTCACCTAGCATTTTAAACCCTCTGTCTTGTGACTTCAACCTACCTCAAGCAGCATGGTATCATAAAAATAGTTAGCATTTATATAACATGTTGTGATTGGCACAATATCTTATTCATTATATCATTTGATTCTCATAGGAAATTTGTGAGGCAAGTGGTTAATGTCTCTATTTTACAGATAAAGAAACTGAGGCTGATGAAAATTAAGTGATTTGTCTAGTGTCACACAGCTAGCAAGAATCTGAGGTAGAATTTAAATCTAGGTGTTCCTGATACCAAGTCCAGTGCTCTATCAATTAGTTCATAGTGTTAGGAATTTGGGGTCTAGATTATTCCTTTAGGTCTCTTTGATGAATTCAATTCCCAAGTTATTGGACCCAAATGCAACCATATCTCTGAAAAGAAAATGATTGTTCTCCTTCCTTTGTGAAGGAGATGGTGGAGGATCATCGATATCAATGTGCCCCATCCATGAACATGGCAAACAAAATGAATGGAACTCCTCCTTTTTCTTCAAAAGATGATGTCTAAGGGGGCAGCTGGGTAGCTCAGTGGATTGAGAGCCAAGCCTAGAGACAGGAGGTCCTAGGTTCAAATCCGGCCTCGGCCACTTCCCAGCTGTGTGACCCTGGGCAAGTCACTTAACCCCCATTGCCTACCCTTACCACTCTTCTGCCTTGGAGCCAATACACAGTATTGACTCCAAGACGGAAGGTAAGGGTTCAAAAAAAAAAAAAAAGATGATGTCTATGGGGATAGTGAAGAGAAGAGGAACAGGGGCAAAGGCAGAAAAGCCTCCCTAGTCTCATGATCTAGGAAATTCCATTCAACAAATCTGTATTAAATACCCATTATGTACTAGGCACTGGGACATTCGAAGAGAAAAATGAGAGTTACACTAGATGGCCTCTTGGGTGCCTTCCACCACCTCTAAATCTATGTTCCTATAAAACAACCCTTTCCTTGGAAGCAGTTGACATTCTATCTCCATCTCCCATTTGTGGCTTTAATCAAGAATTCTGCTAATGGCTCTATGGGGAGTAACTTAGAGTTTACAATCAGTAAACAATGTTTTCTAGAACAGCTCCTGGGTTTCTTGACATTTGGACAATCCAGTGTTACCCTTTCAGAACCATTTATAGAGGATAGTCTCTAGTACCTTTTTTGTTGAGCTCAGATATGTGGGTGATGTTACATAGATTTTTCTGGGGTTCAGTCAAAGAAACCTGATCTGACCATATCTCCTCACCCCAACTCACAAAGGGCCAAGGGTTCCCTATTTTGTCTGGGAAATAATAGAAATGCATTGTTTGTCACAGAAATCCCTTACAATATGACTAAGCAAGCCCATTTTGTTTATTATATATTAATCATTTTCATGCACTCCACATTTTAGCCAAAATGGCCCTCTTGCTGTCCCACACACAGAGCAGCAGACTTCCCATCTCTCTGTCATTGCAGAGACTGTACTTTATGCCTAGAATATGGTCCTTCCTCACTCTTACCATTTAGACTAACCAAGATTCTTTCAAAGTTCTACTCAAGAGCCATCTCTTCCATCAGACCTTTTATTTTCCTTCAGATTTCTAGTGTTTCTCCTCACCCCCAAATTACTTTAGAAATGTGCATATTGTTTCCCCAAACAAAATTTAAACTCCTTGACACCTGGAACTATATGTTTGTCTTTATAGTACCAGCATTTAGCATGATTATCTTTAGCTTTGTACAACTAAGCACTTAAGAAAAAGTCTCATTGAAATTGCAGATTCATCTGAATGAATCTGATAACCCTCTTTTCTCTGCTCAAACAACATGGGAAATAATTGTTTTTTCAGTACAAAAAACAATATTTTAAGTATTTTAATTTGTTTATTGCTCAAAAAATGGCATGCCAAATAGAAGCAAAAAAATAATCTGGTTTCACCAAAGAAAGTTTCCTTTTAAAAAAAAGTGAGGCATAGTTATTCTGAAAAGCAGTTTGGAACCATTGCCCCAAAGTTACTAAAATTTTTATGTCCCTTAACAAACTGATATAAATAATATTCCTATGCTCAAAAGAAGGGGAAAAAGAGGGGAGGAGGGAAGGGTTAAGGAGGGGAGGAGGGAGGGAAAGAAGAAGGGAAAGAGGGAAGGAAGAAAGGAAGGTAGGAAGGAACAAAGGAACAAAGGAAGGAAAGAAGGAATAAATGAAGGAATGAAGGAAAGAAGGAAGGAAAGAAAGGAGGAAGGAAGGAATGAAGGAACAAAGGAATGAAGGAAGGAAAGAAGAAAGGAAGGAAGGAAGGAAAGAAAGAAGAAAAGGGAAAAGTGTATAAAAGAATATTAACAGTAGCTCTTTTTGGGGTGGCAAAGAACTGGAAACAGAGTATATCCTTCAACTGGGAAATGACTGAACAGATTATAGTATATGAATGTAAGAGTATACCATTGGGTCATAAGAAATGAAAGACAATTTCAATGGAAACTGAGAAGACCTCTATGAGCTGATGCAGAGTGGAGTGAGCAGAACTGGGAAAAATAATTTATATAATGGAAACATAAAGAAAAATAATCTTGAAAGAACTCTCATCAATGTCACAATAAACCACCAGTCCAGAGGACTGAGAATGAAATATGTCACCTATTTTTTTCCAGTGGGATGGTGGATTTAAAAAGCAAAATGAAACAGTTTTTCTATATAGCCAATGTGAGATAATTGTTCTAATGGACTATGTATATTTATTCCAAAGGTTGGTTGGTTGATTGATTTCCAACAGAGGATGCTGAGAGAAAGAGATAAAAAATTCTTATTGAAAATAAAATAGGAAGAAATGTTATCCCCTTCCAGAGAAAGAATTAATATATAGAATTATAAATCATATAATTTCATATATATTTTTGTATCCAGTGCTGGCCTTCTCTAGTGCAAGGTTGAGAAAGAAGGAGGCAAATAGGTTGGAACTCAAATGTAACAATAAATTAAAAAAATATTAAAAATAAACTAAAAGTAAAGGAAATAAGAAGTCAGATATTATGACCAGTCTTGGTTGCAGAGAATAGATGAACAAACCTCAATCTTCTTGATAGAAAACAGAGTGGGATGTTGCATAAATTTCCAGACACTATACAGTTTTCATTAGCTTGTCCCAGGTGTGTGTGTGTGTATGCCATAAAAGATTACAAATAAGATTCTAAATAAAAAAAACCTAAGGATAATATTTTGAAATTACTTGGCCATAAAGAACAAAATATCAATATAACTTCCAAATAGTAATAAAAAGAATAGAACAGGAGTTGAGAAGTTGGGAGGTATATGAATAGAGTGCTGGGTTTAAAGTCAGGGAGATGAAATTCAAATCTTGCCTCAGATGTTTACTGGCTGAAGAGGTAATTTATCTTCTCTGAATCTTATTTTTCTCACCTGCAAAATGATGATGTTGGAACTGGATGGCCCCTAAGGTACTTTCCACCTCAAAATCTATGATATTTTGAGCATCACATCTATGACTTTGGGCACTGCTGCAAGGTAGAAAGCTGCCCAGTATGTAAAGCATTGCACTAGTAAATATCAGTTGTAGATTCCCTTGCTATTGATTTAGTTTATGTATGGTTTTAGAACCTAGAAGTTGGAAGGATATATATTTTCCATGCACATACATAAAGCAAATCAGTCTTATGTGGATTTAAGATTAGATACATTATAATTATGGTTGGATTTGGAATGTGGAGTTTCTTACCCTAAGGAAAATTAAATAAGAGTCAGTTTAGTCCATTCTGATAGGCCTGAAATAAAATTCAGATGATCAACATAAAACAAATGATCCATTTGGCATAAAGGAGTAGACATCTGTATGAAGGCTCCATCTCTCCATCTAGATGAGCTGCTTTAGCACACAGTGGGAGTGAAGTCATTTCTGAGATTACAGCCCAAATCTTTCAGACTGCACAAGCCTGGCTCATAACTAGTAGTCCTAATGTTTTCAGGAGACAACATGGTGTGTTGGATAAGGTGCCAGACTAGGAACAGAGAAGACATGGTTTCAATTGGTAGAGGAAGTGCAGTGCCATAGGAAGAATGATTAATTGGAATTAAAAAAACCTAGGCTAGGATTCTAGTACTAGGATCTATGTGACCCACTTGGGTGGGAAAATAATATTGGGTTTCATTTGGAAAATGAAGTGATTGGAAAAGGTAAACACTAAGCCCTTTACTAGGTGGAAATCTATTATTTTAATCCATCTGTTAAAAAAAATCCTTACTTCCACCTTGGGATCAACACTGTGTATTGGTTCCAAGGCAGAAGATAAGGGCTAGGCAATGGGGGTGAAGTGACTTTCCCAGGGTCACACAACTAGGAAGTATCTGAGGACAAATTTGAACCCAGGATTTCCTGCCTCTAGGTTTAGATGTCAAACCACTGAGCCACCTAGCTGTTCCCACTAATCCCTTTTTAATCACTATGTGGCCAAGTTGCTTAATCTCTCTGAAATTCAATCTTCTCATTTGTAAAATTGGAATCATAAGATGTCCTACCTATTATTCATAGACATAAGGAAGCTCTTCTTTGGATCCTAATTCTTTCTATGACCCAAGGTAGTTGTAAGGATTAAATGAGATTATTTGTTTGTGTGAATACATATAAGTAGATGCAGATCTGCCCTCTAAGTCTTAATATAGAATTAAGCTTTAATAGTCTTTAGAAGTATCAATGCTACAAAATTGAAAAAAAATTAATTGAAGGCATAATTACATTTTTGTATACTTAGACTTATGAATTATAAAAATAAATTTTAATTCTAATTTAATTTTTTAAATGACTCTCAAACCTATGAGAAAGTCATTTTTCCTTGCCACGTTGGTAATCTGATGTACCACCACTAAAATCTTCTCTTAGGGATTATATGAAAATATATATGCATCAAAAATTCATTCTTTAGATGATTTTAAGACTAAGACTATAAATATTATCCTTTCAGCAACAGCCGATGAAAGCTTTTTATGAAATTCAAAAGTTTACTAGAGCAAAATAAACCATAAGATCATAGTTTTGCTGGATTTTCAAAGAATCAATATGTAAAAATTTTAATAACCTTGTAAATGTTTTTTTATAAGTTTGTAGCACTTGGATTTCTGAAGTTAATAAAACTTAAAGCTGTGGTAAGAATTCTGGGACACCCTATAAATGTACATTTTTGTATACACATCCATATAGAGCACTCTGCAAACTTCAAGGATCTATAGAAAGATATTTCTGTTATATATCATTATCCAAAGTAATCATCTCAATGGGTTTCCAAGAATTCACTTCTTCTCCTTTGAAATGTACAGGCTGAATTCTACTGAGTTGTTTTTAAAATGATGAGCCTGGCCTTGAGTGTTGAAAATGTAGCATATCATCTCCTCTTGGGCTCTGTACTTGCTCACTTGCTCAGTCTCTGTGTAGTCAAACTTCCAATCAAGTATCTTTTAGAGAATTTGTCAGAGATGCAATTTAGTACCTGAGTGCCGCTGACAAAATCAGAAGTACTTTTTTTTTCCCCTTTTTATTAAGGAACCTTCAGAAAGCATAATAGTGTTATCACAATCTGAAATCACATGATCACTTATTTTCTAATGGATGAAATACTACCATGAATGTTATTATATTATTATATTATATATTATACTATATTACATTATTATACCATATTATATAATATGGTATATGCCATATACCATATTATATTATATAATATATTGTGTTATGTTATTATTATATACATATATACATATATAAAATAAATACTCACAAAATAATATGAGGAAAGAATTTGCTTTTTCTTCCTACTGAAAGTACTAAGAGGAAAGTCAGGAATCTGGAAGGTATTCATTAAAATGCTCCCCTACTCCAAATTCTTTAGTTGTGCTAAATAACATCTAGGATAAAATACAAGATCCTCAGCCTTGAATTTTGAGCCCTCTCCCATCATAGTAATAATGTATCTAGAACTGGGAGGTTTATAAAGGCATCATTGGAAATGATGCTTTGGATATAGTCTGGCAGTGGTGTGAAATCCTGGTTACAGACAGATCAGGTAAGAGATCACTTATCAGAGCCTAAGGCTTTCCAGAAGCAGAAGTNATGTTATGTTATTATTATACACATATATAATATATAATATAAATACTCACAAAATAATATGAGGAAAGAATTTGCTTTTTCTTCCTACTGAAAGTACTAAGAGGAAAGTCAGGAATCTGGAAGGTATTCATTAAAATGCTCCCCTACTCCAAATTCTTTAGTTGTGCTAAATAACATCTAGGATAAAATACAAGATCCTCAGCCTTGAATTTTGAGCCCTCTCCCATCATAGTAATAATGTATCTAGAACTGGGAGGTTTATAAAGGCATCATTGGAAATGATGCTTTGGATATAGTCTGGCAGTGGTGTGAAATCCTGGTTACAGACAGATCAGGTAAGAGATCACTTATCAGAGCCTAAGGCTTTCCAGAAGCAGAAGTCAGCATTTTTGTCATAGAATCTTCCTCTTCCTTCAAGACATCTCAAACCTCACCTTGTATGAAAAGCCTTTTCTGTTTCTTTCAACTCTTCGTATTCTTCCTCTCCTACTACCTTAGTGTTAATTATATTCATTTCTATTTATTCTAGATATCCTTCTATATGTATTTATGGCATGGCATGCTGACATTAGAATGTTGAGTTCCTTGAAAGTAGATTGTTTCATTCTTTCTCTTTGTATCAGTGTTTAGCATGGTACCTGACACAAGAGGCAATTAATGCATGTTAGGTGATTGATAATATGAGATGTTTTCTACCTATATTTGCCCAGCTGCAGGGGTGATAAAGCACAGACTTCCACCTAACCCAATTTTCATCTATAACCATTTGTTCTTTGACACCTCCTTGCCTTTTTTAGGACCTAGGGAATATGATCTAATCTCCATCTTTCAGAGCACACAGTAACAATTACCAGACTAAGGAAACATTTAGGTCAATCCCCTTTCCTTCACATATGGTGGCACCAAAAACAACCCTTTCATTTCTCTATTTCTCTTTGGATCTAGAAGAATCTATTTCTTCTCAAACTAGAGAAAAACTGCCTTTTTTTATGAAAGAAGGAGAGAAGGAAAGAAAGAGACAGAGAGAGAGAGAGAAAGAGAGGAAGGAGGGAGGGAAAGAGGAAGAAATCTTTTATTTATCTGCACATTTTATTTATTATGAATTTATCAAGCAACTATTAATGTGTCAGACACTACACTAAGCACTTTATAAATATTATCTAATTTTATCCTCTCATCAATCCTTGGAGGTAAGTGCTATTATTATCCTCATTTTACAGTTAAGGAAACTAAGTAAGGTTAAGTTACTTCCTCAGACTTGCATGTCTAAGTTCAGATTTGGACTGGCATCTTTTAGACTTCAGGCCAAGTGCTCTCTCCACTGAACCACCCAGCAAAGACTATATGTTTCAAGAAATCTCTTGCCTTGCTGGAGGAGATTTCTTTACTTATAGCAATGAAATTACAGATTTGGTCCTCATCCCTACCCTATAAGTTTTTAATTGGTGTTAAGATAGGAATGGGATGAAAACAGTTCATAGCCATTAAAATAAAACTGTAAAGAATCTTGAATATCTTTATAATGGCTTCATTGTCTAGAGTCCTCCGTGAAAGGCTACACAATGATTTAAGTTTCCAGATAGGGCTTCTAAATATAGGCACATAGATGAATTTATTAATTGTGTATATGTCTATTATTATGCATGTGTAGTTTCGAGACCTATATATTAATATATTTGCCCTTTGTAGTCATATGGAGTTTTTTATGAATTAAAAATCATTATTTGGAGAAGGGATCCATAATCTTCACCAGCTGCCTACAGGGAACTATATAACAAAGGAAAGGTTCAAAATTCTTGATTTAAGATCCACAGAGAAAGTGTCTGACATCAATATTGTTGTATATCTTTCTTTATTTTACTGTTTCAATTATCTCAATGGCAGGATGACCCAATTTAAAATAAACATGATCCAGTTGCTCCAATTTTGGAAAGACAGAGACCCTCCTGAGGAGACATAATGAGAAACATAGTAGCCATCCTTGGACAGACATGATGAGAAGCTTTAGCGTTAGACTTAGAATCAGGGACACCAAGGTTTAGAGGCAGTTTGGAACAATGAGTAGAGAACTCTCCTCAGAACTAGGAAGATGTGGGTTCAAGTTCTAGCTCTGATATATCCTGGCTGGGTAATCTGGGTTAAGACATTTATTTAGGCTCTCAATGATAATGGAAAATCATTAAAATTCTAAGCAGCAAAGAAGGTACTAACCTGTGGAGTTTCATCATTTGTTGCTTCCTTATACCAATAAAATTAGGGATCCAGTCCATAGTAATATCCCTATCTTTCAATATTTTCTAGTCATTTAGCTTTTCTGAGTCTAAATTTCCTTATCTGTAAAATGGGAATAATAATACCTTCGGTCCCTTCATCACGGGTTGTGAAATTCAAATGAGAGAATGTAGGCAATGGACCATATTATGTTTGCTCTCATTAATACATCATTTTAATTTTTTGTTAAGAGCCTTTTTCATAACATTCTCAGAAAGAATTTGGCCCTATGAGGATTATTGTCCCCATTTCACAGATGAGAAAAACGGAATTTATTGAGCTTAAGTGACTTTCCAATGATTACTCAACTCATAAATGATGGACCTAGGATTCACACAGGTTTTTTCCAAGACCTGAATTAATGCTTTTTTTAGTACATCATATTATTTCTGAAAATCTACTAAATTAGGTTTGTTGAAAATCCATAGAATCCTGAGATGTCCAAGGTTTAAAGAGATCTCTAAAGCCCTCTAATACAATCCACACCTGAACCACAAACAAACTGCACAGTTTGCCATTTCAAGTCCCTTAAAGTCTGGTTCCAATCTACTTTTTCCAAATTGATTTTACATTACTCACTTTCATGCAATGTCCACTCAAGCCAACTGGCCTTCTTCCTGTTCTTCAAATGTGCCATCTCATCTTCTGCCTTCCTGTCTTAGCACAAGCTATACAGCACATGGAAATTTATTCCCTCTCTACTTCATCCTCTTAGAATCGATTCTTCAATTCATGACCCTTACCTTAGCAGAGAAGGCTTCCCCAGTTCCTGGCACATATTAATCACTTAATAAATGCTTAATGTTTAGCACAGAACCTGACATGATAATGTTGACTGACTCTGTAAGTCTTTTTTCTAATTTCCAAATCTTTTTAAAATATATATTTTTTATTTAAGAAAAAAATCTCTTCCACTTCCCTCTACTTGCCCCACACCAGTTAAAAATATGAGAAACAAAGCCCTGGTTATAAACATATACAGTCAAGCAAAACAAATTTCTACCCTGATCATGTCCAAAAAAAGTCTCAATCTGTACTCTCTCTTTTTATACAGACTTCATTTCCCCAGATAATTTGGAGAATAGAGAGGCATCCATTAAATGGCTTTGTCTTGTTCAGGGAAGAAAAGAGTCCTACACTTGTGTAATTAGTAAAAATTCTGAAAATGGGTTCCAGGTAAGAAAATCAATTTATTGATTAGTCTAGCAATAAACATTAAATTAATTTGTCCATGATCCTTCCAGAGTCTTGAATCATTTAAATACAATTCTGAAAGCTCATTATTCAGCCCTCCTCTAGACACCTCAAGATACCTCTAATTAGTAGATACCTAGTGAGGAGAAGGGCTAATATTTTGTAGTCACTTCATCACAATGGGAGGAAATCATATGCCCCATCACAGCATTCCAATATCTTTGTTCAACTAGATGGAGAAATCATTAGGTCTGGTTCAGTTTGATTTCCATTATTCATCCCAAAAAGGGGAAACAAGGACACAGCCATGTCATCTGTGGATATAGTTGGCCAAAACTAGTTTTGTTTATTAGACAGGATGGAGCTTACATTCTTGATCTTAATTATCCCAATTTTAGGAGCTACTCTAGGGTGAGGAATGAAAGGACTTTCCTATGATTGTCAGGACGAAGGAATGAAGAAAAGGATTGAACATAAAATGTAACAGAGCAATATTAGAAATCAAATTATACAGTATTAAAAATAAATCTTCTCACTTGTTTGGCCATGGCTTAAGCACAAAATATCATGCACTCTGCAAAAACAGCGTGTTCTTCATCCTTTTTGGAAACAAGAGCTTCAGTCTTTCAATAGTATTTTATAAATCATGAGAGATGTTTTGTTCCTTTTAAATGAAACTAAAAATGAACTTGTGCTATGTATGTTTAATATTGTAATAATCCTATAATATATAATATACTTTTATCCATTTCTTTTAATGCCTTAGTTCCCCCTCTACACACACACACACACACACACACACACACACACACACACACACACACACACTGGCTTGTTCATTCTCATTTTCATCCCTTTGTTTTCTTGTGAAACAAAACATATATAAAACCTTCTTAAATCATTCCTATGGGATCTGCCAGAACACAGACAAAGGATGGGTAAAACCCTTGAACCCTCTTGTTTTTACTATAAATAAAGTAGACTACCCTAAGTGATTTTTTTTAAGCCAAAGCCACCTTATATGTCTAAGTGATGTAGCCAAACCTAGGCACAGCAGACCAAGAACAATAGGATGCCGAAATTAGAAATATACTCATCGTTTTAACTTATAAATAGGCTCCTTTTGCATTTTAAAAATAAAATCACATGAAGTAGTGACCAGATTGACCTCTATGGTACTTCCTTTGGGGCAAACATAAGACAAATTGACTACTTGTTTTAAAATTATCTCTACAGTGACAACATAATTGGTATTCTCAGGGTACCTTCCCCTGATGCTGCCATAAGCATTCACATTAAAATTCAGCCCACTGGCAGAGCTCCCTAACTTAGCCCTGGATCTTGATCTAGAGGGTGCCCACATAGAATATTCCTAAAGTAAGAACATAATTCTGATACCCTTTGTTATCCCTCCCCTAATCAGAGTTACAAGTTTTAATGGAGTACAAGGGATGAGAAGAGATTCAATAGAGGAAATATTTGAAGAAAGCCTGTCAAATGACTAGCCAAATGGCAATATTTTACAACACTATTAATTACAATTGCAGAAATGAGAAATATACTGAACTATGCCTAGGCAAATACACAAAGAAGCTATGATTCCTACCTTGGAGGGGGCTTAAATTCTAATAAACCCATAGACTCCTGGAATGACAAAGCTAAAAGAAACCTTAAAGGTCAAGTAATCCAGGGATTCTTATTGGTCCATGAACAAATTTCAAGGATCCTAATTCTGTATCTAACCTTGCTTCTAACTCTGCATGTATTATGAACTTGGTTGGGGAAAAATTAACTTTTATTTTCACTCATTTCTAACTGAACTTTAGCATTTTCTTCAATTATCCATGTTGGCAACAAATGTTACTCTAAGAAGGTTATCCATAAGTTTCATTAGACTATCAAAGGTAACAAAGAGAAGAACCCCCTCCTTGTACAAATGAGAAATAGAACCCCCTTCATATTTTAGGAAAGACAAGTCCATAGGAAGGAAACTAGGAAAGTGGCCTTTATAATCCAGAAATGATTTACTTAAGTCATCAGAGTGCCTGGCAAATAATTATGGCTTAATAAACTTTTGCTGGGTGGTTAGGTGGCACAGAAAATTAGAGACCTGGGCCTGGAGTTGGGGATACTTATCTTCCTGATTTCAAAACCAGCCTCAGATGCTTACTCGCTGTGTGACCCTGGGCAAGTCAATTAACTCTGTTTGCCTTAGTTTCCTCAACTATAAAATGAGCTGGAAAAGGAAATGTCAAACCAATCCATTTTCTCTGCCAAGAAAACCCCAAATGGAGTCACAGGGAGTCAGGGAGTCAAACATGAGTAAAATAACTAAACAATAACAAATGCTTGTTGACTCATCTATTTAGCCTCCTGACTCCCAACCCAAGATTCTTTCTGCTACACCAAAATTGTGTATAAGAACTCACATAACAGAGATATAAATAACATTCCACAGACTGCTGCAGATTTAGAGGATGCAGAATAGTGGAGGTAAGTCTTCAGTGAGCTCTTCCCTAAACAAAGTACAATACAATAGCTACTTTAAGTTAGTGATCATGATGGTAGTCATTAGAGTTGGCTTTTAGGTTAATAGCATACCATGACTTCCCACTGAAAGAACAAGCCATATTTTATTAAAAAAAAAAACAAAACACCCTTACCTTCTGTCTTAGAATTCATACTGAATATCACTTCCAAGGCAGAAGAGTTGTAAGGGCTTAGGGTTAAGTGACTTAACCCTGAAAGTCAGGATTAAATGATTTGTCCACAGTCACATAACTAGGAAGTATCTGAAGCCAGATTTGAAACCAGGAACTTCCATCTCCAGCTCTAGCTCTCTCTATCCACTGAGCCACCTAGCTGCATCTTATTATTTTTTTTTTTACATACCAATGTACTTTCAGTGATACTGTATAGAGATAGCTGCAAGAGTGTGCTAGTGAGCTTTTAAGTGGTTTGCAAAAGCTAACTTAAATTTTTAGTGTGAGCATTCACTCTTCAGGAATCAGAAAATGCTGCAAAACAAAGACTGATTTATTGGCTTTTTATTGTCTAAACTTAAGAAAATGACAAAGTATGATAATTCAGTATAAACTTTTAAAATATGCCATACGGACATTGTTTTCTTCAGAGAGTTGGATGTTAAACATTTATCAACACGTCCTGGGCTGTGTGTCATGAAACACATCATCCTCAGAAGAATTAAAATAAGTTATTATGAATTATTAATTATGAAGTGAGCTTGAACCATGAAGACCTCTCTAAAGCCTGAGATATCTCATCTACAAAATAAATTGTTGGGGTAGATTAGAAGATCTCTGCAAACTCTTCAAGTTCTAAATTTAGAATCCTATGACTAGATGACCTCTAAGGGACCTTTAAGTTCTAAATATGTGATCTCTCTATGAATCTAATAACTGGTGCTACTATTGGATATTGAGATAATAACAAAGCAAGATGAAGCAAATTGCTATAGATAGAATTCTCTTTGTATGTTTGCCTTCACATCTAATGGATAGTATCTCTGAGCCCTCTCTGGAAGAGAATCCAATGGCTAATAAGGTGGTTTGAGTCAGTGGGTAGATAGGTATTGGTGAGGAAAGTCTCCTAGGAGAAAGTGAAGCCCCTCCATCAATTCTGAGGCTTTTGTATGATGAAAGATCATGGATTAAAGAAGACATACTACCTTGTAATAGCTTTCAGAGGCTTTTCCCCCTCAGAAAAGAAGAATTGTAAAATAACTAAAACCCTTACAGGAAATTACTAATAAGGAAAGAAAATGGCATTGCCACAGCCCTTACTGTTAAGTATCTTTCCAGGAGCGGAACCAAGAAACAGTAAGAAGACATATTGAAAAATAGGGTACATTGTATGATGCTGTATCCCTACCCAGGTAAAGCTGGAAGATAAGATATAAACACAAGAAGAATTTGGGGCAAGATGCTAAGGCACAGAAATTGCTAGGTCTTGAAGTGCTCACATCTATCTCTTAGAAACCCTGTTGTTTAGTTGTTTCTAGTCCATATCTTATTTTTTGTTGAAAGCATTTGGGAATTTTTTGAGTAGATATTGGAGTGGTTTGCATTTTACAAATTAGGAAACCAAGGCAAACAAGGATAAGTGACTTGCCCAAGGTCACACAGCTGATAAGTATCTGAAATCAGTTTTGAACTCAGAAAAAGGAGTCTTCCTGATTCCAGGCCCTGCACCCTATCCACTGTACCATTTAACTGCCCTAAAGCAATTCCTAAAGTGATAATGATCTCTATATCTTTCAGGCATCATGGGATTTAGAACTAGAAGGGACCTCATAGATAATCTAATTCAATCCCTACCAATATTATAAATAAGAAATTGATACCCAGGGAAGTTAGATTTCTTCCCAAGGTCTTAAAATTAATAAGTAGAAGATCCTGATTTTAAACACAGTTTCTCTAACTTCAAACCCAACATTCTACTTTGTCACAAACCACTTCTCTACAGTTCCTGTATGATACACACACACATACATATACACAGACATATATATGTGAATATATGTTTATATCTACACACAAATACATATATGCATGTGTGTATATATTCAGTCTATGCCTTCAAATCAAATCACTAAGCACATACTTTATGAATAAGGGACAGTTCAGATGTCTGCTGTTCCCTACTTGTCTTATATCTAGAGTTGCTTGCTAGGAGCCAGAGATGGAAATCTTCCATTTGTCCCAAAGCAACTACTTCCATCTGGACCAGCAAGAGGCAACTTCTACCTGCCACTGCCAGCTTAATCTCCCAAATTGGTTGTGGAGAACCTATGGTGCAAAGTACAACCATCTCTTTTTCTTCCAATCTCCCATCTCCTGCTGAGACCAACCTCTGAGGATAAAGGAGAGGTTTCATCCACTCAGTGATGAACATTCTCCTACCTGGTCATACCCTTCACATCCCTGTGATTCTGAACTCCTGTAGGTCATCATTCAAACTCCATTCAACACTCTCTGCCACCAAATCCTTCATTCTTATCCCACACAACTCTCCCTCTCCAAAGTTTCATCCTAACTCTACATAGCCCTTCCTTCCACTGTACCTTCTGGACAACCTATTCCATAGGCAACAACTTCCCTTCATCTTAAATCTTTTCTTCTCCTACTCCTTCTGTCTATTAGCTCTTTCTGAAACCTGACTTACTCCTGATGTTACATCCTCTCTTACCACCTTTTCAAGAATTGACTGCAAATCCACCCATTCTCCTCAGTTCACTGGTTACAGTAAGGGAGTTAGAATACTACCACTTCCAGGTTCTTCTCACCTTCCTCCATCACCCAATAGCCTCTTTTTCTTCTAGTCCATGCTATACAAATCTGCCACCCTATAAAATTCTGGTAGCTGTTGTCTACAAACCCCTAGGCTTTTCCACTTCCTTAAAGATTAATTACCTGGCTCACAATTATTGCCTCTTACCTTCATTCTAGGGGACTTATATACATATTGATTCTACTTCAGACACCATAAGAATTCAGTTACCCAACCTATTTATCTTCTATGAGCTATTCTTCACACAACAAAGCCACAGACAATCATGCCCGTAAACTTGCCAAAACCCACAAATGTACTACCTCTATGTTTAAGAACTCTGAAATCCCCTTATCTTATCCCAATTCATTGACTTTAGACATATCCATCTGCCTTTCCCTATAAAGCCCTACTATTTATCCATACTATGATTTCCAGCACTTTGATCCTTTAATTCCATCCTCAGTTATCTTCCTTGCACTAGTCAATCTCTCTTCTTCTAGCTATCTTGATGGCTTGGTGAATCAATACAACTCTATACTGTCCTCCTCTCTTGAATCCCTACTCCCCCTTACCATTTGACTAATTATAATCAACCAAGCCTCAACCTTCAATAGCTCCTACCATCTTCCTTTATTCCTACTCACATAGTACTGAATAAAAGTGGAAGAAATAGTGCAATCATTCTGAGTGGCCCCACTACAAATTTGTGCTACATATCTTCAACGGAGCTCTCACTGCTACTAAGCAATCTGATATAGCTCCCTTATGAACTTAGTATTCCACTCTCCATGGTGTCTCTCCAAACCTTTTTTTTATTTCTTCTCAAACTTTTCATGGCTCTCCCACTTCACACTCTCTCAGCTAAGAATCTTTCTTCATATTTTCCAGAAAAAATTGGAATCATTCACTATCAACTCACTCTTCTCCCCTCTTCCTCTTCTCCTATCATTCAAATGTCTTCTGTCACTTTATTCTTTCATTCTTGTAACACATGATGAAGTAACCTTACTTCTAATTGAGGCAGCCCCTCTATTTGTTCAAGAATTCCCAAATCTTTCAACAGATCACCATTTCTGTCACACTCCACTCACACTGATTTTCCATTTTTTTTCTTCAGGTTACTGACTGGTTTATTTAATACTGCCTACAAATATGTCCCTATCTCCCCCCATCTTGAAAAAAAACATCATTTGATCTTTCTACACACACACACACACACACACACACACACACACACACACACCATTAACTATTGTCCTATCTCTTTTCTGCCCTTTGCAGCTAAACAACTCCTCAAAATGGCTGTCTAAAATAGGTGCCTCTACTTTTTTACCTCTCACTATCTTTTTATCCTCTCATAATCTGGCTTCTGACCTTACCATTCTTTAAAAACTCCTCTCTCTAAAGTTACTAATGACCTCTTAGTTATGAAATCCAATGTTGTTTTTTTCCCTCAATCCTCATACTTCTTGATTTCTCTATAACTTTTAATACTGCAAATCACTCCTTGATACTCTCTTTTCTTTAGATTTTCAAGACACCTTTCTCCTGGTTCTCCTTTTAATCTTGTCATTCTTCTTTTATTTCCTTTACTGAATCCTCTTCCAGATAATATCATCTAACCAGAAGTGTTCCTATGGATTTTGTCCTAAGCCCTCTTCTCTTCTCCTTATATATGACTTCCCATGGTGATCTCAACAGTTCCCATAGATTTTATTACTATTTCTATGCTAATGATTCTCACATCTACCTAAACTGCTCCAAGCTCTCTCTTGCCCTCCATTCTCTCATTTCAGGGGAAGCATTTATACCTCAAAAGTTAGCAAGCTACAAATAGACCTAGTTTATTGATCAGTTAACTATCTTTCAAATGTCTTAAATTATATATCCAGTAGACATCTTGTACTCAGTATGTCCCCCCAAACCCTCCCTTCTTCCTCTCTTCTCTGTTACTATAGGGAGCAACAGCATCCTACCAGTTCCTTAGGTTGGCAACCTAGGAGTTACCCTGGATTCCTCACTATTTCTCACCCTGTTCATATTCAAACTGTCACCAAGACCTGTTGATTTCTCCCTTGTATTACCTCTCCTTCTCATCCCCCTTCTCTCCTCTGACACTGATACAGTACAGGCCAGTATCTCATCAAGCCTAGTTCATTGCAATCACAAGCTAGTGGGTCTACCTGCCTCAAGTTTCTCCCCACTCCAATCCATTCTCCATTGACTCACTAAAGTAATTTTCCTAAAGAGCAGATCCAATCATACCACACACATACCCCTTTGTTATGATTAAAATTCTCTCAAGGTTGCATGTTAATTTATGATTATTTATTAGTAAAGGAGAGACAGAGAGAAAAAAAGCATCTGATCACCTGCCCCCATAATTCTTAGCTGCTTTACATTCTGTGCTATCAACTAGCCAGTGCATGCCAAATGTTAAATGCTCCAGAGAAAGGAGAGAGCATGACAAGTGTCCAACAAAAGAGAGATGGAGTTTCCTGTGTCCCATCTCTTATAAGCCAGATTTTTCCACTTTCCCTGGCCTCTCTGGTTGGACAAACTGGACAAACTCAGCCTGTGTCCAGTCTTGACTTTTCATAGCACCCCTAGTCATACAGGAACTTCCTCCAGCCCCCATCTGTGTACCAGGATGCCAACAAGACAAATAGTCAAAAGATAGGGATGATCCTGATTAAAAATGGGTTTTCAAACAGAAAAGAGGGTACAACTTATGTTCATACACCCTACACTGTAAACTCTGATGGCTTCCTCTTGCCTCTAGGATCAAATACAAAAGATTATTTGGCATTTGAAGCCTTTCATAACTACCCCTTCCTGCCTTTCCAGCTTTTTTATACCTTACTCCCTAATATGTACTCTTTGATCCAGTGACAATGGCTTCTTGGATACTACACAGATAAAGACTTTTCATCTCTCAACTCAGAGCACTCTCTCTGGCTGTTCTCTATGATTTCCTTCCTCTACTCTGACTCCTCATCTTCCTGACTCCCTTTAAATTCTTATTCAAATTGCACCTTTTACAGGAAGTCTTGCCCAGCTCTGCTTAATTCTATCACCTTTCCTCTATTAATTATAATTTATTTTCAACAATCACCCATCCTGTATATAGATTGATATATATTTCATGTTATAACTACCTTGAGGACTGGATATATCTTTTGCTTCTTTTTGTAATTTCAGCAACGGTCACTGTCTGACATATATTAGACATTTACTACATGTATATTGATTGATATGGTGTGACATTAGCCATGTTCTAATAGTGGGAACTTTCCCCAAATTACAAAATGGGCTGCCTTGCAAAGTAGTGATTTCCCCATCACTGAAGGACTCCAAGTAAAGATTGGATAATCAACCCCAGGCCCTTTTAGATTCTTATAAAGACGATTTCTGCCCAGGTATACTTTGGATTATCTAAATTATCTGAAGCCTCTTAGAGTCTATGATTGAGTTCCATTAATGGCTGTGCAAAAAAAGATAACTTGAATCACTGGAGGAAGAAAGTCATTTGTTAAATTTTCAGGGGCAGCATTTATACCTCAAAAGTTAGCAAGCCACAAATAAGCCTGGTTTATTGATTAGGTGACTATCTCAATTTTAGAAAGCAATGGAGAAAATGTTAATAATGCAGATTAAACTAATGGAGGTCCTTTTTTTGAAAAGATCATTGTTAAGCATCTACCGGCATGCCTTTATTTAAATTTTAAAATCTAACAATTTTTTTTAAAATTTAGGTTGTTCACATTCAACAAACAGCTGGGAAATCCTCAGTCTGCCTGTGCACTCACAGACAAAAGGTGATTTTTTTTTTTAATCCTGTGTGGTTATCTTTTCTTCTGGGCTCAAAAATGCATTCCCCTCTAAATTCTGCACTGTAGGCTCTAATGCGAAATGTGACTGTCTCCTGTCAGAGAGATTGAAAGCAGCATTTTACTGTAATCAGACAGAGAAGGGAGCTTGCCAATCAGCACATTTCTGAAGGAGAAACAAGAGCTAGTTACTTTCTAACCCCTCAGTCCTTTCACCTTCACATTCACTTTGCTTCTGATCCCAGCAAATTGTAATTTAGTGGATCAGAAACTGCAATGTTGGGAGACCCTGGATCCAGTGGTCCAAAATAGGCTTTATGGTGGTCTTTGGAAGACCAGAGAACAGCACCTAAATGCCACCAGCAGAGGAAGACCAGATGTCTACAGTTTATTTTCCCTGATTAGAATTTGCATAGGGCCCTATTTATCTTCACCTGATCACATTAGAAAGCTTGGGCTCACTATGCAAAACCAAGTGGCTGAGTTTGGGCTGGCTGATAAATGCTAGAGAGATTAAGCTTGAACAAAGACAAAAGGGAGAAAGTGTGTATTTGCTGTGGTGAGACAGTCTCCACTCCCTTAGATTTGAGGTATATGCTACTGATATGAAGAGGAAAACTAAGATTGGGTCATAGATTGGATATAAAAGGGATTGGGGCAGCTAGGTAGCTCAGTAAATAGAGCACAAGTCCTAGAGATGGGAGTTCCTAGGTTCAAATGAGGTCCCAAATACACCCTAGCTGGGTGATCTTGGGCTAATCACTTAACCCCTGTTGCCTCATCTTACTGCTTTTCTGTCTTGAAACAGATTTTTATCAAATCTAATATCAATTTTAGTTTCCATCTTCATAATATCGCTAGCCCATGCTAGCGATATTATGAAGATAGATACTAAAATTTAGCTATAGATTGGATATAAAGACATAGAATCTGCCTTAATGTAAATTCTAAGATAGAAGGAAGTAGTTGTTGTTTTTTTAATAGAGTGAATAATAATGGGGAGCCAAGGGAGTAAACCTGGGTAAATAAAGTAATGGCCCATGCTTTCAATAGTAATAGGAAATAAGAGCAGAGGAGAGAGTTGGGTACAAAAGATAAACAATTCTGTTTCTGGACTTGTTCAGTTTGTGATACCAATAGTAAATCCAATTCAAGATATCCAAAAGCCAATGTACAACTAGAGTTGAGGAGGAGATTAGGGCTAGAACTGGGAGTAATCTGCACAGAAAAAAAAAAAAAAAAAACATTAAACCCACTGAACCAGTATAATAACCAAGTGAGAGTATATAGTGGGGAACATACAGAGAAAAACAAAAAAATCAGGACAAACCTTGAGGGACATCTGACCTTAGTGGACATGATCTGAATGAAGATCCAGCAAAAGATCTATATCAACAATACAATAACGGTGTAAACATCAAACTACATCGTTGTGAATATAAACTGTGTGATCTCCGATTCTTTGAGTGACATTGATTTGACATTGATTACATCCCAGGTTCATCTATGTGTAACAGGGGTTCCATTACATCTCCTGTCCCATGTGAGCCCTGGGTCTGTTTGACTCTTCCTGAAAGCCGCCATAAGAGGAAGATCATCAAAGAATGGAGTGCATATGTTGGGACATAGATAACACTGACTGCTAAAAGAAAAACTATCCTTTTGATCTTTTTAAAACTTTATTGAAGAAAAAGCAACTGGAGTTTCCCAGGGCTGAAATTACTACCTCTCTAAACTTTGAATCAAGTTCAATTTAAAGTTTCCTCCTTGGCACAGGATTGGTTCTTACGTAGACCAATCCTGCCCCCAGAAGTAGGGGGACACGGTCTCCTCCTAGCACGGGATTGGTCCATATAAGGACTAATCCCACACCAGGAAATAACCAAGCACAGGATTGGTTCACATAAGGACCAATCCCACACCAGGAAATAGGAATGTGGTTCCCCCAGCACAGGATTGGTCCATTTAAGACCAATCCCACACCAGGAAGTAGGGAGGAGGGACCCCTGTGTCACCTGGGGGAGTAAGTTCCCCCAGGCACAATACTTTAAAGCTCACGACACAAATTAAAAATTACTACAAGTTTGAAAGGGAAAAATGGGGTGGTAAAAAATCTCATAATATGTTCTTGGCTTCCTTTTATTATACCACTAGAAATGAACATACTGTAGGGAGCAGCGTAAGTTCACTGAGACCCAGACAATGAGTCAAATCTTGCCAGAATGCAGCCAAAGAGTCAATTCAATAATTCAATAGTATTCAGTCAGGGACTAAGACAGAAGAGTGAGAGAAAACTGCCTGAGGAGAAATCAGGGCTCAGGGGCTCAAGTTTACTCACTGATCTGAAGACTGATCCTTTAGAAGACTAGGAGGGGGAAAGCAAAATCTGTCACAGGATTGAGAAGAATGGAGTGGCTTCCCTTGGAAAAGTGTGCAGCTCCCTCAATAGTTCTAAGTTATTTAGAAGATATGGATGAGGAACATAGGATCTTAGTGGCAGAAGGAATTAGATCACGTCTGCTCTTTACAGATGACTAAAATGAGTCCCAAAGAAAGGGAGTATCTTGGCCAGGCTCACCATGGCAGTAAAGAGTCTAGTTAGGATTGGAACCAAGGCCCTCTGACTCCAAATCTATTCCATGCTACTAAAAGGCTTATAATTGTTAGGTGGTAAAAAACAGAAGCTGATTGTGTAAGCAATCCCAGTTTCCTGCTATCTACTTTCATAAGTCTAATTTATTAGACAGAGTTAGAAATCACACATTTGTCTAAATTCCAGGGCTCTATAACTATGGACCTCTCTCCATTCTGTCAACAGATGTCTTGGCTTGATGAAATCTGTTTTATTTGCCCCTTCTTATTTATCTAGAATATCATCTGGTTATTTGGGTCTGCAATATCAAGATTCACTGATAGGCTATTAAAATAAGAGGTGGAACACAGGGTTAGCCTTATATGAGCTGAGATGAGATGCGAGGATTCCTTAAACTATCTTTTTTAATAGACACTTCCTAACTGTATGACTCTGGTCAAGTCACCGAACCCCATTTGCCTAACCCTTACAGTTCTGTCCTAGAATTGTCACTAAGAGAGAAAGTAAAGGTTTAACCAAATAAATGAATAATCCTGGTAACCTGTTTTACCATGCTAGAATGCATAGAGGAGGAGGATTTAAATTGTCCCTAAAATTTGCAGGTTGGTGCAGCTAATTCCATCAAGTTGGAGAGGTTGGTGGAATCTCTTGTTTGCAGTCTCATTGTCAGGTTGGCAAAGGCAATTTTAAGGAAGTCACCATTAAAGAGGAAATGCTCCAGGTCACTCTGATCTCTCCAGACCACTGGAAACTGGCTAGCCTCTGAAGAGATGCTGTCTGGAATCGCTTAAGAGAGAAGGCATTTGCAGAGAGATAATAGCTCAGAGTCTTCTTTTCAAATCTATAAACAGAAAGCCCATTAAACTAATAGCCAGCAGAAACTATTAAAACAGACATGCAGAATTGCTCATCTTTAAAGTAGATAAATGTTTTTTGCTTGTTTTTCTTTTTTTTTTCCAAATAATATGTATGCATTCAGAGTCAACAAAGCAAACCCTTAAGGATATTATGGTCTTTCGCTGTTATAAATAACTCCTTCAGATCTTCATTTTCCCATGTAAATATAAATTTTTTAAAGTTTCTGGTGGCTTCTAGACACCACCATCCAAGAGTTAATCAGATGAAATTTCAAATAACAGGGAAAAAAAGAATTTTAGGGTAGGAAGGGACCTCAGATATAGATATAGATATATAGATATGTAAATAAAGTAATCCACCTCAGATCCTAAAGGAAAACCCAGTATAACAAAGATCTGGTCACCCAGCATCTGCTCAAAGATGTCTGAAGAGGGAAAACACCACTTCTGGAGACATCCTGTTTCACTCTTGAACAGTTCAAATTGTAAGAATTTGTGGGACTTCCCACAAAATTGGAAATAATAATTGATATTGGTACAGTACTCTAAAACTTGCAAAGTACTTTTAGCTCTTATCTAGCTTAAGACTCACAATTACCCAATGAGAAAGACAAGACAGTGATTATTATAACAAGTTTACACATGGGGAAACTGAGGATCAGGAAGGTTAATTGGATTTTGCAGGATCATATAGTAAATGACAGAGGCAGGATTTAGACTCAAGAACTTGATCAAATCCAACACTCTACATATAGTTTCCGTTATCTATATATTTATATTGTATTTTTAGAGATTCTTATTCTTTTGTTTTTGTATCTCCTCCATATCCCACTATATTCCTTTCCCCTCCCCCTTGCAGAGTTATCACTTTTGGAAAAGAATATGTATTTATGTCTACATTTATTTGCCTGGTGTCTGATATTTCCAGTCAAGACCCTGAAGGCAGCTCAATTTATTCCTCCTTAAATCAAGCAGTCCATTCAGGCTGTGTCAGGGATACAGTATATTCATGGGGATCCATTCAGGTATCACTGGCAGGGTAAACTCATTCCAACCAATATAGGATATATACCATATATTCATAAAAGACAACTTGCCCTGCAGAAACAAATTGGATTTCATTCCAGGTTGTCTATTTTCAATCTGTTCTTGCTCTAAAACTAATATTCTGCTTTTTAGTAACACATTTTCACTTAGGTCGGTGCCTTCACTTCTTTTCCCAAGATGAACACATTTAACTGAGCCAGGAATTATTTTCAGAAACCAATGAGCAGCCTCAGGCCACACAATTGTGGGTTATCTGAGTTTCCCATTTATCAGCTAGGCTCTGGATCCTGACAAAAGAAACCTGGGTACATTTGATGGGGTCTATCACAAAACTCTTGTGTATCTGGCTCATGGCTCCTACAAAAATTTCTCAGTATCTTCCCCAGTTAATACAACATCAAATGCATGTCATGTTTTTCTTAACACAAAGACAGAGACAACAACAAAAAAAGCCCCCCCCCAAAAGTCTTCATGCTTGAGTCCATTGACCCTTAGTCAACCTTCCTATCTGGTAGGTCTCACCTTTCCTGGGGACCTATAGAGTACACATGACTTATACCATCAACAAAGGAATAGGTTCAAGATACTCTCAGTGCACATGGTTCTCAGGGGTCCTGAATCTGTCTAATATTCACAGGCAAGGCCCTTTGTTTGCTCCTCCTGGAGCAATTGCCCTGTTAGTTTTAATTAAAGGATTTGAGAATATTTCTCCTATAGTAGAGAAAATGTCAGGAAATATAATAGTTCTGGACAAGTTCTTAGTTTTTATTTTGTCATAGGAATCATACTAAAAGTCATAGACCAGATCAAGACACGGGAGAAGTAGCAAGAGAAAGAATTAAATGGAAAAAGAAATTGAAAAAGAAGAAATTGTGAAAGGTAATTTGGAAAGCTTTGGAATTTATTTTTTGGTGGAGAAAGAGATTGAATTTGAAGCAAGGAAATTTTGGAAGCCTTCAGAAGTGAAAAAAAGGAGAGTGAGATGGGATAAAAGAAGGATTTGACTTGATGGAGAAAAATTCAAGGATAACCATTTTCTTAAATGAAACAATATGGGGAGAAGTAGAATGAACATGAAGAAAAGAAAATGGAGGCAAATAAGAACCTAAGAAGAAACTGGCAGTTTTGATAAGGAACATAGGCTAAGTTAGTTAGAAAAGGCATGAACTTAGTAATGAAAGGAAAAACAATTTAGCTGTGGCTGTCAAGGAGTTAATGAGAAAAGATGGAGAATGGCTGTTCCAAAGTTGAAGTTCCACACTAGCAGTTAACCAGAGCATCTCTCCAGGAAAGTTACCAACTAGATAAAGACTGAGGGGCTCACATCTAGAAAGCAGAAGTTTGTAATGACATTTTTAGACTGTGCAGTGTTTATACCTCTTCTGCAACCAAGTGACTTTTATCTATGTTCATAATGCATGTGTCTCAAAGAACACCTTTCTATTCCTTAAATTACAAGGGACAAGAAAGTGTTTTAAAATGAACAAAACAGAGGAAGGCTTCAGTATGAAAATAAATCAGAAAAATGATCTGACAAGGCATAGGGGAATCTTCATCTGTATCAGGCAATCGTAAGTTGGAAGAATGTCATGCATAAAAGAGGAAGGGGGGAAAGAAGTCACACTCACAGTTAACTAAGTTATAAATAAGATGTTTCCCAAAGGTGAGAGAGGTGGAGGCCTTTGAGATGAAGCATTCATTTGTCCTTGAAGGAATAAGAATGTAGAGCTGGGGAAGTACAATGATGGTGGGAGATCATCTAATAAGACTCAAAGGAGGAAAACTGTAGTGGCAGAGTGACTTCATACTGATCAAATAAGACTATAGAGAACATACTTTTGAAATCTGAAGAAGAAGCAAAGGAAGAAAACAGCCCTTTTATTAAGCGCCTACTATGTGACTGGCACTTTGCCAAAAGCCTTACAAAAATTCTCTTATTTGATCCTCACAACAACCTTGGGAGATAGGTTTTATTATTATTTCTATTTTACAGTTGAAGAAGCTGAAACATACAGTGGTAAAGTGACTATCTAGTCAAAGAGCTGGTAAGTATTTCAGGAACTCAAATCTTCCTAATACTCTATCTACTGTGCCGCCTTTTACCAAAGATGGGAGTAATATTTCAAACATGGAATCGGGATCCAAAAAGATCATGAAAGGGATAGAACATGGTATCAAATCAAATAAGATGAAAACTGCTTCAAAAAAAAAGACTTTGCATTTGTCTTTCAATTAAGGTTTTACATGAGACAAAAGCCAGATATTTACTTAGTAATCCAGATAGAGGGATGACCTGGAGATGTTTTGTGAGAAATCTCCCCCCAAAATACCTGGATCTATCCTGTTGCAAATGTTAAGGGAGAAACCAGGGAAAAGGTGCCTTAAACAGTAAATATGGGTCCAAGTGGGTGTGAGAGAGAGGAATGACAGGAAGGGGCCCACAAGTAGGGAGTCTAAAGTTTAACAGCAAAGGGGTGTCTGTTACTGAATTGGCTGTTAGGTCCAACTGCCACCCTGAAGCACCAAGACTAGGCCTACGGTAATCAGCAAAGTAAAGGCAACACATTTAATCAAGGACAAACTAAGATTAAGGATGGGAATAGGGTTTACTACATTTAAAGCTAAGGGCAAACCACAGGGGCAGGGGAAGGACTTGACTGCACTCTCTTATGATCTAAGCAAGACTGGACCCAAAGAAAGCTATACTGGAGTCACAAGGGGAAAGTTCCTTCCAAGTTGGTTCCAGCCAGGTTTGGTCAGCTTAGCTGAGGACCTGAAGGTGGCTTTACTTGGGATCTCACAGCTAATCCAGGGATGGTTTCAGGATGCCAGAAGTCAACTCCACCAGAACAGGCGATCCAAGGTATCCAGGGAGGGAGAGCAAGTTTGCAATGCTGTCCACCAGATCACAAACCACTTCCCTACTCGGTGCTGCTCTGCAGGTCTGATGTCCTCTGCTGTAAGCCTTCACCACTCTCAGGATCCCAGAGAATCTGGATATAACTCCCCTGGCTCTGAGCTCTCCCAGGGTCAGCCACAGTTTGTGCCAACCACCATGGAGTCCTTCTCAGGCACAAGCCACTTCCTCCTTCCCCTGCATTCCATTCAGAATGTCCATGAGCTCCAGCTAAGGCTTTTCCTAGCCTGCTTATACACCTACTCTTAAACTTATGCCTCTTACAATTGTCAAAGCCAATCGACATCTGGATTCCATAGACAACCCACTAATGTGTGGACTGAAGCCTCTAGTTGATTTTGAAAGTTACTCCCAACTAAGTTAAATATGGGATAACCAAGACTCATATAAATTTTTAAAATAATCTGTTACTAAAAATATATTGGTATTAAAGTTAGAATAGATTGAAAACAGATAACCTGAAATCAGCTTCACAACTTTGCCAATCAATAAGAGCACAGATATCCATTCAGATGGTTAAACAACAATTTGTTAGGAAAGTCTATACATTTTAGTGAACTACAACCTAAATATAAGTCAACAATATTATTAAACAGAGCAACTAGGTGGAAGAGTCCATGCATGGCCAAACCTAGGCAGTAAAACTCATTCTCTTGAATTCGAATCTGGCTCTGACACTCCCCTCAATTCATCTTATTTGTTCTGCCCTTTGGGAAAGCCAGACCTCTTATATTGAAGAAGTAACCAGTCAGGGCCAGTGACTCCTTTTCTTTCAGCTGGGAATGTAGAAAGAGTTCATTAGTAGAAGGCAAGCCCTTCTTACTCCAGTGATTGAGTTTGCTAAGTGTTATTTCTTAAGAAAAAAATAAACTCTGACTTTGAATGAGTTGACTAATTATCGGTCCATTGTTGTTTTGTCATTTCTTAGTCATGTCTGACTCTGTGACCCCATTTGGGGTTTTCTTGGCAAAGATGTTGCAGTAGTTTGCCATTTCCTTCTCCAGCTCATTTTATGGATGAGGAACCGAGGCAAACAGGGTTAAGTGATTTGCTCAAAGTCACATAACTGGTAAGTGTCTGAGACCAAGTTTAACCAGAAAAGCTAATGAAATCTCTGACAGAGAGTCACCAGGAATAGGAAGAGCATAGTTCCAGTATGGGGTCCTGGTCATATCCCATCTAATTTATTTTCTTCAATTCTTTGTGCCACTTCTTAAGAAAGACATTAATTGGGGAAGCCAGATAGCACAGCGGAGAAAGCAGTAGACCTGGATTTGGGATGACCTGGTTTCAAATCTGGCCTGAGACACTTCCTAATTATTTGATCCTGGGCAAGTCACTTAACACCAATTGCCTAGCCTTTGCCATTCTTCTGAATTAGAACTGATACTATGAAAGAAAGTAAGGGTTTTTAAAAAAGTATTGATGAAAACACAGTTTTCAAGAGAAGAAATTCAAACTTCTTTTTCAAATCTCTATTGGAAAAAGATCACAAAAGAGGGAAAAGTTAATTGTTGGGGCAGCTATGAGAATACAGGCATGTTAATGTGCTATTGGTGAATCTGTAAATTGTTCCAATCATTCTGGAAAGTAATTTTCAACTAAAGTCCAAAAGTCATTGAACTGGACAGATCCTGGGGAAGACTCATAGGATTGCCCCTTAAAGGGTTGATTAATGGCTAAGGGTTTGATCTACAAGTCCATTCTTTGCTATGGTTTGGTTTTGTGTTGCCATAATAAAACATAAATTTGAGGTCAGCCTGATTTCTTTCAGTCCAATTGATGGTTTTATCCCAGTTCCTGAAAGTTATACAGGACACGTATTTTGGCCAGCTTTGATTGGTTCCAGTAGGCCAAATTATGAGTCAGAGATGAAAGTTTCAAACTGGCAGATTTAAACTTGATGAATGGAAAAACATCCTAACAATTAGAGCTACCCTGAAGTAGAATAAACAACCTTCAGAAACAGTGAGGACCCATTCATTGCAACTCTTCAGGCAAAATCTCGATGACAATTTATCAGGCATGCTGCAGGAAAGATTCTTATTCAGGTCTAGATAGAGTTACACAGTCTTTGAGTTCCTTTACTGGCCTGGAGATTTTTTGAATATTTTCCTTCTACCATCATATTTTCAGGGAACTCCCGGCAGAGCCTAACAATTCCTTGGTCTCTCTTGACAGGATGGATTTATATCAGCAATAGAATCAGGTTATAGGAAAATCAGTCAATTAATCAGCAAGTATTTATTAAGCTCAGTCTTATATCTGGCCCTCTGTTGGGTGCTAGGGACATAATTACAAAAATAAAACAAACTTTAAATGCAAGTAGCTTAAATTCAAACTGGGGAGGAAAATACATATGAAAATATATAGTAAAAACGTAGTTTATATATACAAAGCAGTTAAATATAAAGTAGTAAAAAAAAAAAAGGATATTCATTGTGAGGATAAGAAAAGACTTTATTAATTTATCTGGATTGATGTTATATTAAGCTCCAATCACCCATTCTTCCACAGTAGACGATCCTGGCCTTTTTTAGCCTCTTGAGTTAGGTCTCCCTCAGTTGTGGTCTCCTCTGCAACAAGTTATATAACAAATATATTTGAAGAGGTCCTAGAACATTTGGTGCTTTTTCTGATTTGTAAATCATAAGGTGCTATGTAGATGTTAATTATTATTATTATTTACTAGTACTATAACTACACCAACAATTATGACTACTATACTACTACTCTCCACTCCTTTCTACTCTTCCTTCTCCTCCTACCTTTACTTTCTCATGCCCATAGGGGAAAGGAAGAACCCATTATTTACTTCATAGATATCTCCTGAGTCTTTAAGGAATTCAAATTTGAAAAGCCCTTTGAGTCCTTAGTGTAAAGGTTTCCTTGACCTCAGTGTGTCCTGACATTAAGATAAAAGTAGGCAGAAAGAAGAATAAAGACTACTTGACCCTTTTACTAAATACACACACACACACACACACACACACACACACACACACACTACAAGGATCCTCAGATCTCCAATAGCTCCTTTTATGAGTTTTCTATCATCCAAATTCCTATAACTTCCCGAGTTGTCATTCATTCCCCAAGGCCCTTTCAAAATAATTGAAATCCCTAGTGGAAGTAGCCAAAGCTAGGCTCTTATCTATTGACCCATCCTCAAAAGTAAGGGCCTTTGCTCTGACAGGCAGCCTCCAAATCATCTTCTTCACTGAGAACCAGTGAAGCATGGAATCGCCAAGGGGCGGGCAGAGGCAGAGAACAAGATTGGAATAATGAGCCTTGAGTCTTAGAGGAAAAGTCCTAGTTGACCATTCAGCCAGACACAGACACATTTCCCCTCCAAGCCCATCTTTGGGAATAATGTGGATAGAAACTAGAAGCCATGCCAACTACAAAATTAAAGGAATACTTAAAGGGAATCACAATGACTACATGAGGGCATTAAACTCAATTTATGGAAGCTAAATAGCAGCAGAGCTGTTGTCTTGTCTATTCATAAGGGGCTTTTAGCCTTGGGCAGCCATTATTATCATGATCAACAACCCCAAACAGCTAATGGCTTGGTACCTTCTTCCCATAAGGTATCTGTTTTGGAATCAGAAGAATTGTTTTCACATCCAGTCACTGCTTCTTTTTAGCTATGCAAATTGGAGGGAGACATTTCATCTCTCTGGATTTCAATTTTGTGATCTATAAACAGAAAAGATTGGATTAAAAGTTCCACTGGAATAAAGTCATTTCCAACTATTTACACTGTGGCCCAATATTTGGGTTTCAAAGTTGTCTGTGATCTGAAGCCATTCTCTCTGTTCACCTACAGGCCCTGACTTTCCAACTCTCACTTCCTAATATTTCTGAGATAAAGATCTAGGAACAGCTATCCACACAAGCAAAATTTCATCTCCCGTCTTTGTGCCTTTGCACAGGTAGGTCATACAACATGCCTGAAGTGGAGAACTTCCTCATCTCTGCTTTGTGGAATTCCTCTCTCCTTTTAATATTCAGCTCAAAGAGCAACTTCTGTATGAAGTCTTTCATAATCTTCCCAAATACCTATGGGTAGTGTCTTCCCTAGTATCCTTATATTTATCTACTTAATATATAGCTATAGTGATTCATTTTATATTTTGGTTTATATATTTTATATGTATAAACTACCTCTCTATTACAAGTTCCTTGAAAGTAGAGATTGTTTCCATTCTTTACATTTAAAAACCAAGCACCTAAAATAGATTCTGGTTCATAAAATTATTTAATACATAGTTATTGAATGATTGAGTGGTTCATTCATTCACTGGACATATCAAGACAAGCTAATACTACCCCTGTTTCTGACATTTTCATTTCAATTTCACCCTATTCTTTTCCATCAGTTGAAATTATTAAAGTATACTTTATTTTATCTTTTGAATTGATGATTGATAAAGGAATGTGGTTTTAAAGAGGTGATGCTTCACAGAAAAAAAAAAAAATCTCTGCTATGTGGGATGTGATTCCAGGAATTGCAAAATATCCTGGGACATTTCAATGAAAGGCAACATTGTCTTCACACAAAAGTCACACATCTTTTTTTTATTATTATTATTATTATTTATATATTTATTTTATTTTGGTCAAACTTGTTATGGGGTGCAAATGGTGAACCCCTGGGTTCAGGAAGGAAACTTTTATCAAGAATGACAGGACTCCAAGCTTAGCTTAAAAGTAAAAAGAAAGATTTATTAGTAAGATAGGATTAATGGCCAACAAGACAGCAAGAGTGGAGCAGTTATCAGAGTTACTCCCCAAGTGCCCCAGTTCAGGGATTTTTATATGCTTTACCATAGTATGGACATGACTTCTTGCACTCAGGCATTCTGTGGGTGGGGGTCTGCCTGAAATCCTCAGGGCTTAGGCTATCAAGGTGTGGCCCACTCTTTGTCTATCTCAACCTAGAGGAAGTCTAAAGGATAA
>NC_058134.1:33868542-33876741 GCF_016433145.1 Gracilinanus agilis
TGGGATGTGATTCCAGGAATTGCAAAATATCCTGGGACATTTCAATGAAAGGCAACATTGTCTTCACACAAAAGTCACACATCTTTTTTTTATTATTATTATTATTATTTATATATTTATTTTATTTTGGTCAAACTTGTTATGGGGTGCAAATGGTGAACCCCTGGGTTCAGGAAGGAAACTTTTATCAAGAATGACAGGACTCCAAGCTTAGCTTAAAAGTAAAAAGAAAGATTTATTAGTAAGATAGGATTAATGGCCAACAAGACAGCAAGAGTGGAGCAGTTATCAGAGTTACTCCCCAAGTGCCCCAGTTCAGGGATTTTTATATGCTTTACCATAGTATGGACATGACTTCTTGCACTCAGGCATTCTGTGGGTGGGGGTCTGCCTGAAATCCTCAGGGCTTAGGCTATCAAGGTGTGGCCCACTCTTTGTCTATCTCAACCTAGAGGAAGTCTAAAGGATAATGGTCTTTGCCTTGGAGTCACAGGGACTGGAAAGGGGAAGGGAATTTCCCTGTTTACCGCCTACCTGAGTTAAGGGGTGCAGGGTCCCTGCCATCTCTGCACAATGCCCACGTCAAACTCACCTATTGGAGCAACAGGAGATAATATTCTCATGGAAATTTATCAATTACAGCCATTCCTAGTATTTTTGAAGTCTACTTATAACATTAAAGATGGTGTCTGCCCTGATTTTCTTGTAAGTATCCTATCATCACAATACTCCTGACAATATGTGTTTTTACTTAAAGGGGAAAAAAGATACTAAGCTGAACAAAATATATTTATATATGTTTATTAAATGCATACTATGTTTCAAACAGTGGACTATGTGCTGGGAAGAGAAAGACCTACCTGTAACACCCATTGACTACAAAGATTTTCCATTCTTGGATTAAAAAGGTGAAAAGGTGGTAAAGGTTCAGAGAAAAGCCTGTCAGTTACTAGTAACTCATATATACTAGTATCTTGAATAATCATACTGATAGTTTGGACTGTCATGGTGAATATCTAATTCATGCCTCTACTGGTCAATGTGAACTCAAATGCCCTCAAGTAAATGAATATTCATTTAGTCAGTCAGTATCTATTCTTTTCTATTATAGCAAGTCATTTTGAATTACTATATGCCCACCCTTCAATGGAATCCAATTATTCTATTGTATAACTATAATACACAGTATTATCTCAGTGCATCAGACAAGAACAAAATTCTCTATGCGGTCTGAAAAGGGATAGTTCACTCTTAATTTGGATGATAAGACCAGACTTCATAGCTTTGGTATTTAAGTTGGACTTTAAAAGTTGAGTAGGTAACAGTCAAAAGGGCACAAATGTGATAATCTAGGCATAAGGAATACAAGGCTGTGAAGAGAAGTCTACAGTAAGGAAAGCTTATATATTCTTGCATACAGAGAGATGTATTGATATGGAATATTCCTTGGAAAAGGAGAGTTCAATCTGTCTTCTGACTCAAGTTCCTTCCTGCAAAAGGGTTTGGGAACTGGGAATGGGTTAGTCATTTAAAAGCAGAAAGATTATTTCAGAAGATAATGATATCTCCTTCATTTAGGGTCTTCAAAGTAAAGTTGGATGGCCATTTCTTAGGATTGTTTTAGAAAGAATTCAGAAAGAGTTTAGAGTAAAATATGGAGACCCTCCAGGTCTAGTTGTATGGAATAATGTGCTATTATTGACAATGTACTTTCAGAGGGCTGGCATTATGATTAAATGTCTTTGCTTTAATAGCTTATATATGCATTTAGCAAATGTTACCTTTATGAGGCTGTCACACATGTTTTATTCTTGTCATGGTAACTGATTTCTTCCACACATGATACCATAATACTTTATTTTAAATATATATATATCATTTAATTCATGCATATATGTGTTTAAGTGTAGATTAAACCTGGTTTTATAAGTATCTGTGAGATATATATATATATTGTATATATGCAGAGAGTGAGAGAGGAAGAATGAGCAAGAAAATAAGAGTTAGATGAGTGAGAGTATGAGATCAAGAGCTAGAAAGTGAGATCCAGAGTAAGAGTGAGAGAGCTATTGTGAGAGTGACGGGGAGGGTTGTTAGCTCATATATCATGTTATAGATTTAAATGGATCACAGGAGCCATTTTTCCAGCCCTCTCATTTTACAAAAGTAGAAACTGAGTCCCAGGAAAGTTAAATGACTTACCTAAGGTTACACAAGAAGTGTCATGCCTTATCTCCATTTATTTGGTCCTTAAAGGCAGTAGTTTGTTCTTTGATAGCCTAGAATGTTGTACAGTATAGGCACTTTATGAAAGTTTGTTAAATGAAGGATTAGAGAACAAATCATTGAGTTGCTTTTCAGAGGCACAGGAACAAATCCAGACTGTTATAAGAATGTATAAGGTATCATAGACAACCTCTGTGCACAAGTCTTCTTTCTCATTTGCTATTATAGAACACAATGAAGGCACAAGGTCCTGATCAATGCTGAATTATATAGGTGTATTTTTTTTTTAATTAAAGAAAGTTTTGTTATTGTTACTATTCAGTCATTTCAGTTCTATCCAATGCTTTGTAATCCCTTTTAAGATTGTCTTAGTAAAGATACTGGAGAGGTTTTCCATTTCTAAAGAAATTGAGGCAGAGTTAAGTGATTTAATTGCCCAGGATCACACAGATGGTAATTGTCTGAGGCTAGACTTGAACTTATATCTACCTGATTCCAAACCAATTGCTCTATCTGCTGAACTACCTAGCTGCCCTCAAGGAATTCTAGACTTCCTAAATTCATGCCAAAATATGGATCAGGACAAATTTCACCAGGTATACTATTAAGAATTCTGTTTCTGGCTTTATATTTGAACATTGAAGTTATAATAGTAAAATTCAGACACCATTAAATCAAGCCTTCTCAGTTTACAATTAGTGACTTACCCAAGGTCACAGAGGTCTACAGTGGCAGATCTAAGATTCAAACTCAGGTCCTACGCACAACAAAATTATAGGGCATGTTAATATTTGTAGTTCTCATTACATAGTTAAAAAATAAAGTCTACAGAAATTGATGCAAAATATTTCAAGACAAAGATGACCAGTTGCCAAATATTTGTGCATTTGAGACATCAAGGACTCTGGTGGCAGCTTTACTGCCAGCAGGTCTCTTTCCCCAGTCCCCAGCTCCTGTGAAGATTTGCAACCATCCGTTACTTCCATTTATGAACACCAAGATTGCTTTATAGTCACAGTATTTGGCAAAAGACTTCTCTTTTACAAGTAATCTAGATCCGTCAAGCTGTCCAGATCTAGTACATCATTCAATAGTCAGTAGTTTATTTTGTGACAGTAAATGCCAATAAAAGAATGCCATAAAATATTCTAGTGTGAAGAGGCTAATTCTGGGGAGGTTAATAAAGCCTCAGTGATTCATCTTGTCATGCATCCTGTTATTTACATGCTCCAACTTATTAGGTAGATGCTCTGTGATCCCATTGTGGGCATACAAGATTTATGCATGGTCTGGGGCTTTGCTTGGTTTTATTTATTTATTATTTTAAAGCTGCACTTTGAATAAAGCATGATGGGTTTTCCCTTAGGTGCCAATGTACATTCAGAGGTGAATTCTAAAGAAGTTTGAACTCTAGTAATAAAAAAAGGAAGAAGCAAAAATTATAGCCCTGGGCCTGCTTTGATCTCAGGGCTGAGCAACAGTGGCACCAAAACAGTTGAAGGAAGTTATTTAAACAAGTCCAGAAGAAATCAGATAATGATTACTTAATGACCTTAGTTCATGCCAAGAGCAATAAAGCTTTCAGAAATGGATTGTTAATTGAAAAACCTAGTGTTTTTAGTAGCATTAATATTACTGTCAGACTCATTCCTTCCTTATAGTGTAGTCTTCCATTTTAATTTTAAAAAGCATTTTCTAGCTTAGAGTTTCCTAAAATGGGTTTCTGCACAGTGTACTGAAAGCTGAAGTTGGAAAGAATGTATGATTAGGAACTAGTAGACTCAGATTGTAGTGCCATGTCTCTAGTGACTGTGTGACCTTGGGTAACTCAATCCACTTTTCTTTCATATGCAAAATGAAAGCATTAGGGGTGATAACTCTAATATCACATTCATCTCCAAAATTCCATTTGTGATACTTACCAAAACCCAACATTAGGAAATAATGTCAGCTCTCAATTATTTGCACCAGGAAAAGATGATCATCATATTGTACATTACACCCTCTTTGATTCATCTATCCTATAACCAGGTGGTTGGAAATCAGGATCTGAAGGACAAAAGAGGCAAAAATGACTTGGTGAGATGAGGTAAGAAAATGAGGATTTTGAGGGCAAAGCAGGAAAGTGTAGCATAAGATGAAGAATGACTTGAAAGAATGAACTATATGAATGAGTTTGAACTCTTACAAATTGTGCATTTCCCAGTTTGATCTGTTCAATGCAAAGACTGAATTTTAACCTATTAAATCCTCTTCATTAAGGCTGTTCCTTTTCTAAAAGGTTCAGCAATGGACAGTTCCTGAATGCTATTAATGCTTCCAATGTAAGAAATATCTAAATTTGCACAGTGGTACAAATGCTTTTGAAGACATTTAAAAATCCTGAAATCATAGAGCTAGAAACTACCTCAGTGATTATCTTGTTGAATCTCTTCATTTCACAGATAGAAAAACTGAGGTTCCTTCTGATCACATACTCACCACCCTGGTATGAGCCATTATTTCCCCAACACCTAGACTGTTGCCTTCCCTATTACTTTAGGGTGGAAGGAAGGAAGACACCCAGCCTCTTGTTGCCTTCCCTGAGGAAACATGCTACACAACGAGACATAGAAGGCTCAAAGGAAGCTTTGTCATCTCCTCACACAAGGCAGTAGGAAGTGGTGGAATCCCTAAGAAGAGGAAAGTTATTTGAGGAAGATTGCAAGATGTCTATTGTATCCCCTTACTGCTTTCTTTCAGGTGACACAAGCATACATGGACAAAGGAACATTCAGCTTATCTTCTCCAATAGAGTCAAATTCCTCCCTCCATTTTTCAGGTGAATAAAATAGAGGCCCAGAAAGGAGGAGTGATTTACCCAAAATCTCATCACAAGTTAGTGACAGGGCACATGAATCTACTTCTCTCTTCAGTAGAGTATAAAATGCACTGCATTTTTTTGTTGTTGGCCTCCACCGAGAAACCCCAATTACTAATAAAGTAACTAAAAAATATATGAAAATAAAAGGGAAGATATTCCATTCCTATTATAGGAAAAAAGGAAGTCCTATGCCTTACCATCTTAACAGTATCATGAAATAAAAGCAGAAAGAGAAAAGCACAAAAAGTAAGGAATATTTTTGATGTTCACAGAGTATATTTGTCAATTCCTCCTCTGTAACATTCACTTTCTCTGAGCTTTCCTGAATGCTCAGTGGTTCTAAGTGTGAAACAAGCTTTTATTTACAAAGATTGCCAGGTTTTTATTTGTCAAGAAATATCTCTCTTTGTTAGATGTGAATGTTTTGGTCAGTAAAACAGACAACTTTACCATTATCAAGAATTGTTTAATTCCAGTGTTTAGAGCAATAATTTTGGTGATGGGTGAACCTTTTGGGGACTTTGGGAGCTTCAGTTTTTATCATCACTGACACCCTCAAAATATCATTATGCTCAAATCTAAATAGCTCTGGGATCTTGCACCAAGCAAGCTGCAGCAAGATCTTGGGCAAACATATGTTTGTTCCTGATTTGAGTATTGACACCTTTAATTAATATTTCAGACCAATTGGGACCTACTCTAATTATGAAATATAACCTCAATGATAAAAATTACTTCATAAATCATGAAGTATGAATGGTATCACATAACAATAATATAGAAATAAAAAATGGGTACTGATAGAAATAAGAAAAGAGATATTTGTCTCATAGTCAAGAAGACCTGAGTTCAAGTCCTACTTCTGTCACATACTGGTTGTGCAATCCAAAGTTAATCAACTTCAATAAAGTTCAATATTTTTTTCCATCTATATGGTTGGAGATAATAGCTGTAGTACCTACAGCAAGAAGTAATGTAATTTAGAAGAAAAAAAAATTATCTTAAAAGCAGGAAGTCTAGAGTGTAAATCCTACCTATGATGTGTACTGTCTTACGAGCCTGAGCAAATCACAAAACATTTTAGTGCCCCCAGACAACTAAGATTCAGTAATATAGAGCTAAATTGCCAATCTACCTTAATGGAGAAAATATTCTCACTGAAAACTAACTATTCTAGTGATGTCAAACTCAAATAAGAGTTACTGAATCAGACATAATTATGTCTTTAAGCCCATATTTTAACTCAGAAAATTACAAATGAACATCAACATTATACTATATTTTTATTAATTTTGTTAAATGTTTCTAGAATACATTTTGATGTTATTATGGCTGGACTCAGGAATATGGTGGGCCTTATTCTGTCCAGAAACTACATTTTTGACACCTCCCCCCTACAATGACATAAGTTCTAGTGGACTGAAAGAGAAGTAATGCATAGAAGTTGTAAATAGCCAAATTTGGGGTTTGGGTGAGAAATAATTTAACAATTAGAGCACATGTATAACCTATATCATATTACCCAGGGATTGATGGGACCTACTAAGCTGCAAAAGCTCCAAGTACAGTTTCGAAGACAAGTAGTAAGCCAGTTGTCATGGGAGAAATTCTGCCAGGCTTTGGAAAGGAATGACCCTACAGTGGATTCAGGGAGATTAGGGTTTTTTGGTCACATTCATTGTCAAAGAATGTCAAAAGGACATCTAATGGTTGAGATCTGCTCCAGTGAAGAGACTATTAAATAGGAAAAGGAGTTCTGAATGTATTGGGGGGAAATTGGCAAAAATAGAAAAAGGTAAGGTATAAGGTCATTAAAATTATTCTGAGAAAAATGTTGAATGGGAGGAAACAAGGCTGAGAGCTGTTCTCCACAAAACAATTTATTCTGAAAAAGATGTTGAGGTAAAGAGTCATGTACATACACATATATCTATATGGTTTTGTATATTTGTGCATATATATATATATATATATGTTTGGATTATAAGCAACATTTCAGAGAAAGGAAGGCTAAGATAAGGTGGTCCAAACAGAAATTGACTCATGAATTATGTGATAACATCAGCAATAAAATTCAGATGATACAAACAAGACTGATTCTGGTAAGAAAGAAGGAAAATCAGAATAAAGAGTGCAATGTGGCTGCACTAAGAACTCTAAATAAATTTGGATTTTTACTTGAACTATAGGAAAGATGAAATATTTTTCATGTTTAAGAAATGAGAGGAAACCGATATTTATATACTAATAAGTTCCATGCCTATACTTACATAACAAAAAATCTTTCTTCAGATTTTTAAGGTTCTGTGTTATATTTCTCCCACCAAAAAGGAAAACTGACTATATCTGTTCCCTTCCTCTAAACAAAATAGAAAACTATCTTGCATTTATTTCACATTTATTTTTTTTATTTTGTACATGCAGAAGTCTGGTAGAATTTAAAACTTTTGAGAGCAAAGATTATTTCATTTTTGTCTTTGCTTCCCTAGTACCTAGTATAGTACCTGGAATAAAAGAAACCCTTAATAAATGTTCATTGAATAATTAGTTGATAAACTTCAGTGAAGCAATATACTGGACTTGTGATTTCATTTCCTTCTGGATAAGGAAAGCTAATGCTACAAAGTGAAAAAAACTACCCTGCAACTTATAGACTTACGTAGAACATTAAGAAGTTACATGACTTACCTGCAGTCATGCAGCCAGTATGTGTCAGAGTCAAAAATTAAACCAAAGTCATCCTGCCTCCAAGGCTGGTTCTCTAAACACTGTGCTACACTATCATGAGCATCTTTAAAGAATAGAAAATAACTGGTAACTTATGAAAATAATTGCATACATATTTATATGTTAGATGTAACATATGTATACATAGATGTATATTAAATATATGTATAGATATACATAGGTGTATTTGCACATATCCACATATACATCAGCACACACACACACACACACATATATATATATATATATAAGTATATGTATATTTGTATATTTAGATTAAAATACTGGTATGATAGGGGTAAGGACTGTGATTTCATGAGTATAGCAAACTTCCTTTATAAATACAGGTCAGGTGATAATACTTGTATAACCCAGTGGACTGG
>NC_058134.1:33879422-33959513 GCF_016433145.1 Gracilinanus agilis
AAAAAAAAAAAAAAAGCCTCTCCTTGTTTGTTTGCTTCTAGGAAATCAGTAAAGTGAATGCAAATCAAGGCACCTTTTCCAGAAGCAAAAATAAACTGGCAGAAAGTTTGAAACTGTTCCCCTGTTATGACAAGCTATCAGGCAACAGAACAAAGGCCTGCCTCCATAACACTGCCTTCTCTCCTAGATTCCTTTCTCAAACACTGAAGGTGAACAAACAATCCTAGATCATTTTTATTCTCTGCAGAAAATTGATTTTTGGCTCAACTTTGTATCCCTTCATGAGAGCTTTGAGAGATCTCCGAAGCTGGACACAGAAGATATTTTCAGAAAACCATTCAGATGGCCTGCCAAGTTCAATCCATGTTCATAGACAGCAGCACAAGCTGGGGGGCCTTATGGGAATTCATCCTATTTCTAAACGAAACATCCCCAAATTCTTGCCAATATCTACTTCTTGCCCACACAGTCCCTTAGTTCCACCAAGTGTCACTGGTTTAAACCACAGGACTCTAGGAAATGTGGTGGATGTTGAATTACTAATAAGAAAACTTTCTATCAGAATAGCAACTTGGACAGGCTATATTATTGTAATTTGTGAGCTGCCTCTGAGGGGACTGGCTCACTGAAAGAAAATAACTCTGATAACCCAGAATGCTGTCACTTCCAACTTTTAATTACATTTTGCCAATTATTTTCATGGACCTGTTCCAAGAGTCTAGAGAGGTGTGGCAGAAAAAAAGCCCTGAAGCAATAGAAATTAGGTTGAAATCTGGTCTACAAAATTCATGCTTAATATAGCTCAGGTGCTTGAACATACCCACTTCTAACAGGGAGCCATCCCTGAAGATCCTGAATATTCTCAGTTTGTCTAACATGGAGCCCATTGGGCCCCTACCACCTGAGAGGGGTCGCCTTTATTGACTGTTTAGAAGAATCTTTTAAAAAGGCAAGAGTGAGACATTTGTCCATTTCATACATTCACTCTCTTTTTGACCATCTCTTCTGCCATTTTTTTCCTGCTGCATCCAGTAAGGACACCATGAGCTGAACAACTGACAAGAAAAGGCAGATCCTTCCCTGCTCTCTCTCTCACCTCAGTTCCAAGAAATGGCCCAGTAGTGTTTGTTTCTATTCTCTCTGGTTTGTCCTTATTTTCAGGTGCTAAAAATGATTCTCATGGGATTAAGGAGTTACAGTAAGATTGCAGGCAAGGTGGTGGCATCAACCAGGCTGACACTGAAGCCTTGAGAATCCAGGGTGCGTGGGATTCAACCCCCAAGATGGACTTACTGTTGGAACTGTGTTCTCTAGGATCCAAATTAAACTGATAACTTAATCTCCTTTTCCTCCCAAGGGACTGATCAATGCATTAACCCACCACAATTCCAGAGCACTATTGATTGAAGCACGCTAGCCATTTCCTAACAGAGGTCATAGACTCAAGGAACAGAATTAGCCATATATTTTGGACATGGAAAATATGGGAGTTTGTGTAGTTTAATGATACACATTGATTCTGAATGTTTTCTTTTGTTTTGTTTCTATTTAAAGAGGGTGGAAGCAACTATCAAAAATATGGAAATAGGTCTTGATCAATGATACATGTAAAACCCAGTGGAATTGCATGTTGGCTACAGGGAGGGTGTGGGGCATTTGGGAGGAAGGAAAGAACATGAATCATGTAACCATGGAAAAATATTCTAAAAAATAAAATTAAAAAATTTTTTTTTAAATAAAGAGGATGGAAGGTAGTCTTTCATATCTGTCCTTTTATACATTCATAATACCGTCATCCAAGTTTAGTTTCTATTATCTTTCTTGGAGTACTTCACTAGCAACCATTTCTAAATGATCCCCAAACATGTGTGAAAACAATATTCCTAAAACACGGCTCTGAATATGTCACTCTCTTGCTAAGGAATCTTTAATTGCTCCCTATGATTTCTAGGAAGAAATACAAATTTATCTTGTCATATAAAGAATGACACTGTCTGGTTCTAGCCTCTTTTTCCCAGACATTTCACAGTCCTTTTCTTCTCATACTCAGCAATTCCATCAAAATGGCCTATTTCTTGTTCCCTTAGGTCTGCATCCATCTCTTTGAAAAGTTTGCCCCGAATTCTAGATATAACTTCTTCCTCACCTTTCTTCTCTTTAAATTCCTAAGGTATCCACGTGGACCCTTATACACACCTCAGAGGAAGCTTTTTCTTATCTCCATTGGCAGTGGTCTCTGTCTCCTCAAATCATTATCGTGTACCTTCTCTGTGCTGATGTTCCAGCCTTCAAATAGCCTTCAAACAGCCCCTTCCATGCTTTGTTATAGTGCCTTACACAGAACTTCTTCAGAGATTCTGTATAACTATAGGTAAAACACAACTCTGAGCCTCAGTTTCCTAAAATGGGGATGATAATGCTATTGTTATTATCTTTCCAGAAAAATAAAATGAGATCTTATAAGAAACATTCTTTGCAATTCTTAAAGGCCATATGATGTCAGTTATGACTACTGAAAATTTCAGTTTCCCTGGGTAGTCTCTTTTACTATTTATTATATAATCTATTATATAATATATCTTTTACTATATCAAGCAAATTCTTGGAAAACTAGGAGAGGGTCCTTAGGATATGTGTATTTGAACCCCACACTTTTCAGGTTCTGGTCCCCCAAGAAAATGATGCTGATGTTAATGCCTATTCAATGACACAGGAAGGTAGTTGCTTATATAGGGCAAAGTAGTTTTAACAGCTGGTGATTGAAAAAAAAAAAAGACCTACCCACCCTTACCGATCTTCCACCTATGAGACAATACACCGAAGTACAAGGGTTTAAAAAAAAAAAAAAAAAAAAAAAGACCTAGTGCTCATGTACTTAACATTCAGCCCCTAAACTTCCTCTGGTTGATTGTCCTTCTGTGTTTTTATTTTTATTATAATCTGATTTTATTCTCAGAAATATATTGGGATAGAGAAATGGAGAACAGAAAACATGCAATGTTTTGGAGGATTTTTTTTTAGCCCTAGAGCCCCTAAATAAAATTTCCAGATTCTCAAGCAGTCTAGAAACTCTTCTATTTTCTTACTTAAGAATTATGTTATTAGAAGTTATTTCCTTTTGACCAGGCCTCTTCAAATTAGGTGCAACATTTCTATATAAATTAAATTCATTTTAGGAGTATGAGAGAAACTTCATACGCTTTCCCAACTTTTTTCTTAGGGATTGATTATATGACATATTTTGATCTACTGATATTTAAAATATAATAGGCCTGGAATAGTTGTGTCAAACTTAACTAGAAATAGAGCCACTGAACCATAGAAAAGAATGTATCTTCATGTTCCGCATTCTCTCCAAGTCGCTTCTGTCACATCACCACAATTCTTCCAGAATCAGATTCTCCAGCTGCCCCACATATGTAAGTGACATCCACCAAGTAAACAGACAAAATCTTGGATTCTCTAGACCAGAAGTGTCAAACACATCATGTCAATTAAGCTTTGAATGGTCTCAAATGTATGTGGCCCAAATCAGATTTTAAAATAATTAGGATACATTAGCAAAATGAATGAAAATACTATTTAATACAGATAATATTAAGAAGTGGTTTTCTAAACTTTTAGGAATAACCATACCAATTTTCCCAGCTTCAAAGTTTCACAGTTACATACTTCCCATTTCTATCCTTAAGGGCTTCTTTATATAGCCAATATATTCTGTTCTACTGCCCAAAGCCATGCTGCTACATCAGCCCTTCTGTTTCTAGGATACTCCAAAGAGCTGGCAGGATTCTCTTCTCTGTTGCCATTGAATTACTCCTGCCACTGACTGTGTTCCCTCCCTCCTCCTCCCCACTATTTTTAAGGGACTTTTCACTGTGTCCAAATCTCACTTAACAAGATTTATAAGTTTTCATAAAGGGATATTCATATGAAAGACACAGCATACATTTATGGCACACCTAGCCCTCAGTTCACTGAGGGCTTTTGTTTTCCTGGAAGACAGTACATCCAGTAATAAGTAAATACATGGTCATTTGAAGAGGGAAAGTAGAACATTTAATGTACCACAATTGATTGGTGGCCACAATTCTGTAAATCATAGCCACAGAGAATTGCCCTGGTCACTAAGGCGTCAAGTGGCTCGTCCACAATGTCAAATGAAAGACTCAAACCCAGGACATCATGACTTTGAAGCTAGATCTTTCTCCACTCTATTAAGATCCCCTTCTCTGACCAATAATGGTTTAAAGAGATATTCCTTCAGAACTATTTTCTACATAGAATTCCAATGGATTTGTACGTGTCCATAAGCTAGGAGAAAGCTTTGAAGTTTCCCTAATGCCTCAAACAGTGCATCATTCATTTATATGGTGACTCTTCTATCCTATGTATAAATCTGGACACAGAAAACAAGTTAAGAAATTCTGCAGAACAAAACTGAAAAGAACATTATTGTTCAAAAGCTATTGGAATAACATATGACAGAGAGTAAACATAACACTGTGGGTTGTTAACTTGACAGGGAGAGGGGAAGATAGTTTCCTATTTGTGAAGGGCATTGATTTTAGTAAGCATTTTGTCTGCACAAAAAGTGTAGGCGCAAGCCCCCAGCAGGGAATATTTTGGCCCGCTGAACTTCTGCAAGGCTTGACCATCCATCATAAAGTCAATGGGAATTTTTTCCGCTGCTCAGCATTTTGTTTGCTGGCAGGGAAGTTAAGAGATTCCAGACCACAACTAAAATATTATGGGCTGACCCTAGAGTAATCACTCTCACACACCAGGGGCCTCCTGCAAACTAAAATGCAACACCCACAAAATTGTCTCCACAAATATTGGGTATACTTTTGCAGATTTGACAGTGACAATATGCAGCTAAATTCACACTGCTTTTCAGGTTAATAGATGGCATTGGGCAAGGTTACAGAGCGGGGAATAAGTAATGTATGCTAACTCAATGTCTTCTCCTTGATTTTTTTTTCTTATTGAACTATTTCTGGTATTTTGTTTGATGTTTCAAGTGCAGAATTAGAAACACTGGCCAAAATGTCACTATTCCAGATCAGTGTATATTCATTAACTATTACATCAAAAAGATATTATTTGTTTTTAAAAAGTAAACTTAGATCACTTGCCAGGACCACAGACTCAAATTTAATTTGGATTAGTTTTATCATCAACAAAATAAACCAAGCAAACAGGCAGAGATGGTTTCAGTGATTTAGTTAAGAAACACTGTAAGTTGTTAAAGTCCAACATAGAGAAGAACTACAAACAATCTACTAAATATCTCACTGTTGGTAAATTGCTTCATATACTGTAGTGTGTTGGTACAATAGAAGCCCAAAATGTAATTAAAATAAAAGGACTCTAAAGAAATGGAAAAATCCCTTGTTATTCAAAGCAATGAAAGCTGAACCAGATGAACAGTATTCTTATGTGTAAGAAGTATATGAAGAAAATAAATATACACATATGTAAATAGATGAATAAACAAAGAATATAAAAAGCATAACTATGTAAAGCATTTTTAATCACATATTGTCTTAATTGCATGTTTTGAAAGGAAGGAAGGAAGGAAGGAAGATAAGACAGGGAAAGTTTAAAACGCTCTGAGAATCCTCTCCAGCCAACCTTAAAACAAATTAAGAGTCAAGTGACAGAACCAACAAGGGGATAGAGTGAAACAACTTTCCTATAGAAAATAACTGCAAAAGTAAGCAGAGAACAGCTGTTTCTCTAGGGTGAGAGGGGATCAAAGCTAGCAACAAGACCACACATAACAAATATGAGTGCAGGCTAAGAGTGAGCCCCACCATCCAGCCCTGCGGCTCCGGGGAACCCAGGCACAAGGCAACTTCAAGACCCTGAGACCCTTCCTAAGCCAACAACAGAGTACCCCATGCCCACATCTTGAAGTTCCAAGTTCAAGTACAACCCTAAAGTGAGGCTGCAAACCCTAGGACAAGGTAATCCATGGCATACCTGGTTAGTACAAGCCTAAGGGGAGGTCCAAATTCCCTGCCTAACCCTTCAGGGAAGCCCTAGGTTCCAACATAAGTAGATCACAGTGTGCCTGGTCATTGTAAGCAAAGGGTAAGGGTCAGAGAACTGCCTAAGCCTAAGGTGAAGCCCTGAGTCCCAGCATGATACCTCACAGTGCTTGGGAACCTGCAAGTCATCAGTAGGCCCAGGGAAAACTAAATCAGCAGTAGGAGATGGTTTTCAGAGCTCCCAGCCCAGAGGCTATCATACCACCTAAAAAGAATTGAAACTTGCGGAAACCCAGAAGTAAAACTGAAGTTTAAGAGAGTTCTATCTCTGGGACAGAACCCACCTTTAAGATAAAAGTAAATTCAAGAAAATGGGGAAAATGAGCAAACATTAAAAATATATATTATGGAGACAAAGAAGAGCAAAGCAAAACTCAGAAGGGGACAGTGAGATCAAAGCAGCTACATGAAATACTTCAAAGAAAAATGCAAATTTGTCTCAGTTCTGGAAGAGATCAAAAAGAATTTCAAAAATCAAATAAGAGAAGCAGAGGAAAAATGGAGAAAAGAAATCAAAGTGATTCAAGAAAAAATAAAACCTTAAGAAGTAGAATTAGACAAATGGAAAAAGAAGTTCAAAAGCTCATAGAAGAAAATAATTAAAAATTATACTTGGGCAAGTAGAAGCTAATGACTTCATCAGACATCAAAAAATAATAAAACAAAATAAGAATGAAAAAATATGAAATATTTCACTAGAAAAACAACTCACCTGGGAAATAGATCTGAGAGACAATTTAAGAATTATTGGACTACCTAAAAGGTATTGCTTTTTTTAAAAAGCCTAGATATCATATTACAATAAATTAACAGAGAAAACTGAATTCCAGAACTCCCATGCCAGGGACAAAATACTACAAGCAGATAGAAAGATGCAATTCAAATATCATGGAGCCACCATTAGGATTGCTCAAGATGTAGAAGCTTCTATATTAAAGGATCAGAAGACTTGGAATATATTGCAGAAATCAAAGCAAATAGCTTTACAACCAAGAATCACCTACCAAAAAAACTGAGAATATTCTTTAAGAGGAAAAAAAATGGTCATTTTAAAAATGGAAGAGTTCCAAGCATTTTGGATGAAAATATCCCACTTAAAAACATAATTTGATGTTTAAATACAAGATTCAAGAGAAGCATAAAAAGATAAACATTTTATTTAAAAGATAAACATTTAAGGAACCCATTAAGGTCAAATTATTTATATTCTTACATGAAAAGATGAGTAAGTTGATTAGGATGATATGATATTAAACAAAAAAGGGGTAAAAGTAGGACTGCACTGAGAGAAAAGGGAAGGGAGAAGTAGAATGGGGTAAATTATCTCACCTAAAGAGGTGTGGAAAAACTATTACATTAGGCAGAAGAATGAGGCTAATGATGGACAGATCCTACTTTCATCAGAATTGGCTCAAAAAGGGAATAACAAACATTTCCCGTTGGGTATAAAATCTGATCTTATCCTATAAAGAAGTAGTAGGGAAATAAGAAAAAGGAATGGAGGTAACAGAAGGGAGGCAGAAGTGGGGAGTGATGATTAAAAGCAAAACACTTGTAAGGAGGAACAAAGTGAAAGGAGAGAGAAAAAGCAGGAGCAAAGGGGGAAAGAAAATAAAATCAAGGAGAATATATAGTTAATAATCATAAATGTGAATGTGATTGGGACAAACTTCTCCATAAAATGAAACCAGATAGCAGAGGGGACTAAAAAGGAGAATCCAATGATATGTTGTTTACAAGAAACACATTTGAGGCATGGAGACACAAAGAGTAAAGGTAAGGGACTAGAGCAGAATTTACTATGCTTAGCTGAAGTTTAAAAAAAAAAAGCAGGATTAACAATCATGATCTCAGATACAGATTTTAAAAAATCTATCTAATTAAAAGAGATAAGAAAGGAAATTACATTTTCATAAAAGGTATCATATGCAATGAAATATTAATAATAAATACACATACACTAAATGATATATTTTCCAGTTTTTTTTAAAGAGAAATTAAATGAGTTATAGGAGGAAATTATCAGTAAAACTATACTAGTGGGGGAACTCATCATTCCCCACTCAGAAATAGATAAATCTAACCAACAAATAAACAAGAAAGAAGTTAAGGAGGTGAATGAAATCTTAAGAAAGTTAGATTTAATAGCTCTCTGGAGAAAACTGAATGGGAATAGAAAGGAATATACCATTTTCTCAGCAGTACATGGCAATTACACAAAAACTGACCATGTATTATGTGATAAAAACTCCAGAACCAAATGCAGAAAAATAAAAATAATATATTCTTCTCATGTCATAATGCAATAAAAATCATAATCAATAAGGAGTCATAGAAAGATAAACTAAAGATAATTGAAAACTAATGTAATTTTTAAAAGGGAGTGTCAGAACAAATTATGGAAAAAAATCAATTCTTTTATTGAGGAGAATAACAACAAGGAGACAACACATCAACGTTTTTGGGTTGCAACCAAAGCTAAGTACTACAGGAGAATTCATTTCTCTGAACATTTAGATCAATAAAATAGAGAAAAAGGAGATCAATAAATTGTGCATGCAATAAAAAACCTAGAAAAAATTAAATTCCCAATTAATTACCATATGGAAAATCATAACAATCAAAGGAGAAATTAATAAAAATGAAAGTAAGAAAATCATCGAATAAATATATGACTAGGATTTGGTTTTAAGAAGAAAAAAACAAATAAAATGGATAGAATGCTGGTTAATTTGGTTTTAATAAGGAAAGAAGAAAATCAAATTACTAGTATCAAAAATGAAAAGAATGAATTCACTCCCAAAGAAGAAGAAATTAAAGCAATCATTATGAATTATTTTGCTCATTTTTATATCAATAAATCTGATAATCTGACTTCCAGATTAAGATGGTGGTAGAGTAGAAGCAGCTGCTTAACCTCTCCTAACCCACACATATAGGACTCCTCAAGAGGACATAAAAACAAATCCAGACTAATGAAGGGACCCCACAACAGGGCATAGCATCGAAGGTACATGGGATTGGGGCATTTCCATGCTATTAGGGGGTGAAATAGCTCTCTCTAAAATGCGAGCTAAGCAACTCCCTCCCCCTACATACACCTTCTACAGGGCCAAAGCCAATGCACAAGAGTTAGAGCAAATTTGGGGCATCCATTAAGTCCTTGGCAGATACCTGGGATCACCAGGGCCTGCTCCTGCGATCAGCAAGACTTAAGACCCCAAGAGGCTAAAGAATGCATGGACTTTGAACATAGACCTTGAGCACAGGCATGGACACAGTTGAGGATGCAGATCCTGAGTGCAGGTGTGGACCTTGGATGGGGACCCAGTGCAGAGGTGTGCAAGACTGTGGAAGCAGCACCCTGAGACTGTTAAAGGATCATGGGGCAAAGGAGCAAGCAAGGGGACCACCAGGTGGTTTGAACCTGAGAACAACTAGAATTGAGACCTCAGGAGCTTAAAGAACACAGTCCAACCCTGGGTGTGAGAATAAAGCTGAGAGGGCTCACAGCGCTGTGACCCAGCTGAAAGCTGCTCCATAGCTCCATAGGATAGGCAGAAAGCCTGTCTGCCTCACTTAGACTTCTGACAGAGAAAGAAATAATAATAATGGCAAGCCAGGCACAAGAATCTCAAAAGAGAAAGATCAAGAAGAAATCTTTAACACTCAACAACTTTTACACAGAAAAAATCCAGACAACAGAGCAAAGAGCAGAGGAGACCAAATAAGCAATCAAATCCAAACCTTCCCAAAAAAATGAAAATTGGTCACAAGTTCTTGAAGAGTTCAAATCTGAGATCATGAGAAAGATGGAAGAGATTTGGCAAGAGAAGTGGGAAATAACTCAAAAGGTAATTAACAGATTAAAAGACAGAAATTCCCAATTGGAGAAAGATGCCCCAAAACAAAAGAAATGATAAGCAAATTAGAGGTAACCATGAAAAATGGAATAGACCAAATCAAAAAGGGAAATCAAAAGATTATGGCAGAAAACCAGTCTCTAATGACCAGAATTGGGCCAGTAGAAGCCAATGATCTCTCAAGACAGCAAGAACAAATAAAGCAAAGTCAGAAGACTGATAAAATAGAAGGAAACATGCCCTTCCTTTGAGCCATAGCATTATTAGGTTTGTACCCCAAAGAGATCATAGATAAAAAGACTTGTACAAAAATATTTATAGCCAGGCTTTTTGTAGTGGCAAAAAAACAGAAAACGAGGGTATGCCCTTCTATTGGGGAATGGCTGAACAAACTGTGGTATATGCTGGTGATGGAATACTATTGTGCTAAAAAGGAATAGTAAACTGGAGGAATTTCATGTGAACTGGAAAGACCTCCACGAATTGATGTTGAGTGAAAGGAGCAGAGCCAGAAGAACATTGTACACAAAGACTGATACACTGTGGTAAAATCGAATGTAATGGACTTCAGTACTAGCAGCAATGCAATGACCCAGGACAATTCTGAGGGATCTATGGAAAAGAGCACTATCCACGTTCAGAGGAAGAACTACAAGAATGGAAACACAGAAGAAAAATAACTGCTTGAACACATGGGTTGAGGTGGACATGATTGGGGATGTAGATTCGAAACAACCACACCAATACAACTATCAATAATATGTAAATAAGTCTTGATTGATGACACATGTTAAAATCAGTGGAAATGTGCGTTGGAGGTGGGGGGGGAGGATTAAGGGGAGGTGAAGGGGAAAGTAAAAACACAAATCATGTAACCAGGGAAAATTTTTCTAAAAAAATAAAATATTTAAATCTTAAAAAATAAATTTGATAGTCTAAGTGAAATGAATAAATCTTTACAAAAATGCAAATTGCTAAGATTAACAAAAGGAAATAGTATACTTGCATAATCTCATCTCAGATAAAGAAAATGAACAAGCCATCAAGGAACTTTTAAAAAAATTCCCCAGAGCCAGAAGGATTCACAAGTGAATTGTATCAAACATTTAAAGAACAATTAATCCCCAAAATATATAAACTGACAAAATAGAAAAGGAATCCCTCCAAATTCCTTCTACAACACAAATATGGTGCTTATACCTAAGCCAGGAAGAGCAAAAACAAAGCAATAAAATTATTGGCCAATATCTTTAATGAACATAGATGCAAAAAATTAATACTTTTGGGGGACTACAACAATAATTTAAAAGTATTATTCACTATAACCAGGTAGGATTTATGCCAGGTAGGATTTATATCAGGAATGCAGGGTTGGTTTAATATTAGGAAAACTACCAGCATAATTGACCATGTCAATAACAAAATTAACAGAAATCACATGATTATCTTAATATATGCAGAAAAATCCTTTGAAAAAATATAACACCCATTCCTATTTTTCAAAAAACCATTAGAAGTGGGGGTGGGAGACAGCTATGTGGCTCAGTGGATTGAAAGCCAGCTCCAGAGATGAGAGATTCTAAGTTCAAATCTGACCTCAGATACTTCCTTGCTGTGTGATCCTGGACAAGTCACTTAAACCCCATTGCCTAGCTCTTGCTGCTCTTTCGCCTTAGAACCAATACACAGTATCAATTCCAAGTCAGAAGGTAAGGGTTTAAAAAATACCAGAAAGTATAAGAATAAATGGGTTTTCCTTAAAATTATAATGATAAGTAATATCTATCTAAAACCATCAGCAAGTATCATCTCTAATGGGGCCAAACTAGATACCTTCTCAAAGATAAGGGGTGAAATGAAGATGCCCATTATCACCCCTATTATTTAATATTTTACTAGAAATGCTATCTTTAGCAATGAGGAGAAAAAGACCCTGAAGGAATTAAAGTAGGCAGTGAAGAAACTAAAGTATCACTCTTTGGAGATAATATGATGATATATTTAGAGAATCAACTAAAAATAGTTTAAATAATTAATGACTTTAGTAAAGTTACAAGGTACAAAACAAATTATTGTCATTTCAATATATTACCAACAAAGTCCAGGAGCAAGAGATAGAAAGAAAATCTCATTTAGCATAACCCTAGACAATATAAAATATGTGTAAATCTACTTAACAAGATAAGCACAGGAATTCTATGAACACAATTTCAAAACACTTTTCACACAAATTGAGTCTGATCTAAACAACTGGAAAAAATATTAATTACTTAGGGGAAGGCCAAGCTCATATAATAAAAAGGACAACTCTACCCTAATTAATTCACTCCTTCAGTGCTATAGCAATCACACAACCAAAAAATTATTTTATAGAACTAGAAAAAACAATAACAAAATTCATCTGGAACACCAAAAGGTCAAGAATATCAAGAGAATTAATGAAAAATATATGAAGGAAGGTGGCCAAGCAGTACCACATCTCAGACTGTACTATAAAGCAGTAATCATCAAAACAATCTGGTGATGGCTACAAAATAGAATGGTGGATCAATGGAATGCATTAGATACACAATATGCAGGGGTAAATGACCTTAGCAATCTAGTATTTGATAATCCCGAAGACCCCAGCTTTGGGGGCAAGAATTCACTATTTGACAAAAACTGCTATGAAAATTAGAAAACAGTATAGCAGAAATTAGGTATAGACCAATAGCTCAATCCTTTACCAAAATAAGGACAAAGTGGGTATATGATTTAGATACAGAGAATCTATAAACAAAGTAGGAGAACATAAAATGGTTACTTGTCAGATCAGTGGAGAAGGGAAGAATTTATGACCTAAGAAGAGATAAAAAAAAAATTGAGTTGTAAAATGAGTAATTTTAATTATATTAAATATTAAAGGTTTTGTGTAAACAAAACCAATATACCTAAAATTAGAAGGGAAACAAGAAACTGGGGGTGAAATTTGCAGCAAATTTCTCTGAAAAAGGCCTCATTTCTCAAATATATAGAGAATTAAGTCAAATTTTTAAGACTACAAGCCATTCCCCAATTGACAAATGCTCAAAGGATATGAATAAGCAGTTTTCAGATGAAGAAATCAAAACTAACAATAATTATAAGAAAATATGTTTTCAATCAGTCTTAATTAGAGAAATCAAATTAAAACAACTCTGAGGTACTACCTCATGCCTATCAGATTGGCCAATATGACAGTATAGAAAAATAATAAATGTTGTAGGTAAGGTGCCAAAAATTAGACATTGGTCATGGTTTTGTAAATGAATCCAGCCACGATGTAGGGCAGTTTGGAACTATGTTCAAAGGGCTATAAAATTTTGCATATCTTTCTATTCAGTGATACCAGATATGTATTCCAAAAAAGGGGTTGGGGAAAGGACCTACTTGCACAAAAATATAGCACCTCTTTTTGTGCAAAGAATTATAAATTAAGGGAATTTCTATCAATTGAGGAATGACTGAACAAATTGTGGCAGATGATGGTGATGGAATACTATTGCACTATAAGAAATAATGCGCAAGATGATTTCAAAAAATCTGGAAAAGCCCACATGAACTGATGCATAGTGAAATAAGCAGAACCAGAAGAACATTGTACTCAGTAACAGTAATATTATATGATGATTAACTATGAAAGATTAGCTACTCTCAGCAATTCTGAGTTATGACAAAGAATGCTATACAACTCCAGAAAAAGAAAAATTGGAATCAGGATGCTGATCAAAACGTAGAATCTTTCATTTTAGTTTATTTGTGTTTTCATTTTGGAGTTTTGGTTTTATATGAGTATTCTCTAGCAACAATGAACAATATGGAATTAGGTTGTGCATGATGCTATTTGTATAACACAGATCAAATTATTTATCATCTCCAGGAGGGAGAGAGACAATCCTGACCTTATAATTTCAGAAAATGTGTGCTGAGAATTCTTGTTGCATGTAGTTGGAAAAATAAATGAATTAAAAAAATAAGTTAATAACTTTGCCTAAGATCATGAAGCTAGTACATGCTTGAGAGAAGAATTGAATTCAGTTCCACAACAGCAAGGTCATGCTTCAATCTACTACATTCTTTTGCAGTTATATTTAAATTTTATTATATATCAAATCAGAGCTTGGAGAGTGAAGTTTAGTTTTTTTGGGGTTTTTTTTTAAGAGTGAAGTTTTTAAAAAAGAAACACACAACTAATCTGGAAGCCTTTCTGATCAGGCAAAAAAGATTATTGGATTTTGAGGAAGGGAAAAAAGGAGAAAAAACACCTTTAATTTCCATTTTTATATAGAAAATTAGAAAAAAACTGAGCATATGATAACTACAGAGAATGTTTAACTCCTTAAGCTATAGAGTGGACAGTTGCAGGCTTTGCCAATTATAGTTAAGTACCATTACTAGAGAGATTAACTTCCATCTGCAATCCCAGAGGCAAGCCATCAGGCAGATGGTAGGAACAAAGCTGGGAATTTACAGGGCTGCAAGCAGTGCCCATCAGTTTCAGGTAGTGTGTAACATTAGAACAGGTTAGGACAGACAGAGTAAGCCAGGAGAGGTCACCTGGATCTGCATCACCTGGAGAGGAAAAACTGTCATTATAACTCCTAAGTATTAGAGGCTGGAGTGCTAGGCCAATAAGGAGATCATGGGCCAGGTATGAAGCCCTATTTGGTGGGCCAAAAATCCACCTAGAAAAGAATAGAATCCAACATTTCAAGCCAGATAAAGAAATAAAAACAGAATAGAATTTGGATGAGGAGATTGGAAACAGTCTCAGGATAAATAAAAGGTCTGGATACATCTATTGATTCTGGAAGAGTGTCTATTTTCAGTACCCAGTCTGATATGAGAAGATTAGGGCAAACACTTGCAGCCTGCTCTCTTCATCCAGGTGCTTGTAATTACAGAGAAGTCCTAAGACAGGAGCGTTTAGCTTTTTTATGTTATGGACTCCCTGAGCAGTCTAGTGCCTATGGATCATTTTACAGAATATTTTTAAACCCTTCCCGTCCATCTTAGAACAATACTCTATATTGATTCCAAGGTAGAACAACAGTAAGGGCTAGGCAATGGGGGTTAAGTGATTTGTTCAGGGTCACACAGCTAGGAAGTATCTGAGGCCAGATTTTAATCCAGGACCTCCTGGCTCTAGTCCTGCCTTTCAATCCACTGAGCTGCCTAGAATAAGGTTTTTGAATGGATAAAATAAATCAAAACTGTACTGGAATTCTTTTAACAGAATATTTTTAAAACAAACAAATTTACATGATGTAACTAAAAAGTGGGTCAAAACCCACTAGCCCAAGGTCTTTGCTAAATCTTCCCAGCTTCAGGAATGGGTTTATCTTAGAAAATGGTAGCACTTCATTGTGGTATAGTAAGTAGAAAAAAAATTAATTAAGATAGATTGCTAAAATAGACTTTTTGTTCTGTCTTTAAAAAGGTATTGTCAGAGGATCTGGAGCTAGAAGGGGCTATAAAGATTGATAGCCTAGTTCAACACTCTCATTAGACAAATGCGAAAACTATATCTCAGAGACTTTAAATAACTTGTCCAAAGTTAGAGCTAGACTTAGAAAACAGGTTCTCCTGCTCTAAATTTAATCCTTTTCCCTACTATACAATCCTGCTTTGCTTCCAAAAATAAATTATTTTCTTTTCCAATTGCATCATGATCATAAAGAAAAATTTTAAAAATCCAATAAAAGTATGTATATTATTCAGTCCTTTCCTGCCCCAGAAAATGGCATAAACATAATAACACTGAGAGGCCCATGATTAGGTGACTTTAAAAATCAATTTTATCTCCTGTTTTGTAGCCAATTCAGGAAAAGAAAAACCAATAGCTAGGTGTAGATGATCTTATCTGAAATTTTTGATTAATAAAGATTGGCTACATATGGCGAGAATGAGTTTCGATTATCAGAAACATATCTGTAAATTCTGGTTGATTCAATAAATGATAGTGAACAATGAAGTGGCTAATGTTAACATTCTTCAGTGAATTTCAAAATTATCAGACTAAGTCTTGATATTGTCCCTCTACCTGTGGTCTCTTAATTCCTGAGCATTCCCAGGTAGCTGTGGTCATCCATCTGCAATACCTGCCACCAGTCTGTGGTTTTCTGTCTTCCCTCCAGGGCTTTATTCAGTGTTCCAAAGGCTTTTTCAGAATCACATCCAACATGATTTTCTATTCCCTGTTTCCTATTGGCTCCCTCATGCCATACTTTTTGTCTTCTCTTGCCTGCTACAATACAGATTCAACATCCCCTCCTGCCATGAGTTTGGATGAACAGTTTAATCATTTCTATTCTTCAACATACTTTCATCAGCCTCTGAGATTCTGCCTCTATTCATTCCACAATAATTATCAAACTTCAACTCCCTCATATTCTCCTCATTCCAGTGACTCTGAAACCCTAGCCATTATTCTTCAAACACCATTCCCTATTTCTTACTTTGCACTCTCTTATTTCAACCCCCCTCAACTAGACTCTCCCCAGCCCTCTCCCAAAAAATCTCACTCCAAATCTACCCACCCACTACTATGATCTCTGCAATACTTGCTCAAAAGTTAAGAATATTTCTTTTTTTTTTTACAAAAAGAAAAAGAAAAACACTTATTTTGATTTGCATTTCTCTAATTATTAAAGATTTAGGACACTTTCTCATGTGCTTATTGATAGTTTTGATTTCTTTATCTGAAAATTGCCTATTCATGTCCCTTGCCCATTTATCAATTGCGGAATGGCTTGATTTTTTTTATATAATTGATATAACTCCTTGTATATTTGATTACATCCCATTCACATTCAAAGTTATAATTATCAGTTGTGTATTCCCCAACATTTTGGTATCCTCTCCTAGTTCTACCCCTTCTTCTTAGGCTATTTCCTTTTAAACCAGTGGTTTTTTTTAAACCAGTAACCCATGTCCCCTTCTTTGATTTACTTCCTTTTCTACCCCCCTCCCTTATTATTCCCCTCTTTTTATTTTTTAAGGTCTAATGAATTCCCTCTCCCTTCTCCTACCCTCCCTTTTTGACCTCCATGCTCCCCTGCACCCCTTGGTTTATCCCTTCTGACTTTCTCAGTAGTGTTAGATAGAGTTCTATATCCCAATGATTAGAGCTATTCTTCCCTCTCAGGGTTAATTCCACGGAAAGTAAGGTTTAAATATTACCTCTAAATGATCTCTTCCTCTCCTTCTTATAATAGTATTCATCCTCTCCCCTTCCCATGCTCTCTTTGTGTGGTATAGAATAACCTATTTTTCTTAATCATTCAAGTTTCCTTTGGTGCCGTCTACTATTCACCCCTCTCTTTCCCACCCACCCACATATCATCTTAGACCATTTACTGCTCCAACCTCTCCCTATGAATAATTCTCCTAATTACTATAACAGTGAATACAGTTTTTGAAAATTACACATAACATTTCTCCATATAGGAATACAAATAATTTGATCTTACTGAAGCCCTTAAAGAGGCAACTTTAAAAATAAGAGTTTTCTTTCTTTCCCCTCTGTTTCTTATTTACCATTTCATGTTTCTCTTTGTTTTTGTGGTTGGATATTGAACTTTCCATTTAGTCCTGGTCTTTTCTGTGCAAATACTTGGAAATCTTCTATCTTGTTGAATGCCCATTCTTTCTCCTAGAAGTATATAGTCAGTTTTGATGGGTAGGTGATCCGTGGTTGTAGACCCAGTTCTCTTGCCTTTCTGAATATCATATTCCAAGCCTTGCGGTCTCTTAGTGTGGAGGCTGCCAGATCCTGTGTGATCCTGATTGGTGCTCCTTGTTATCTGAATTGTCTCTTTCTGGCTTCTTGTAAACTTTTTTCTTTTACTTGGAAGCTCTTGAATTTGGCTATTATATTCCTGGGAGTTGTTTTTTCAGAGTTTAGTGTAGAGGGTGATCTATGGATCCTTTCAATGTCTATATTGCCCTCTTGTTGTAGAACTTTAGGGCAGTTTTTTTAAACCCTTGTACTTCGGTGTATTGTCTCATAGGTATTGTCTCATGGAGTGGTAAGGGTGGGCAATGGGGGTCAAGTGACTTGCCCAGGGTCACACAGCTGGGAAGTGGCTGAGGCCGGGTTTGAACCTAGGACCTCCTGTCTCTAGGCCTGACTCTCACTCCACTGAGCTACCCAGCTGCCCCCTTTAGGGCAGTTTTGCTGAATAATTTCTTTTAATATGGAATCCAAATTTCTATTAATTTCTGCTTTTTCAGGAAGACCAATGATTCTCAAATTGTCTCTTCTAGACCTGTTCTCTTGATCTGTCAATTTCTCAGTGAGGGATTTCATGTTTCCTATTTTATCAGTCTTTTGACTTTGCTTTATTTCTTCCTGCTGTCTTGAGAGATCATTGGCTTCTACTTGCCCAATTCTGGTCTTTAGAGACTGGTTTTCTGTTATAATCTCATGGTTTTCCATTTCAGTTTGGTCCATCCTATTTTCCAGCTGTTTAATTTTGGTTTCCAACTGTGAGTTTCTGTCTTTTAACCTGTTAATTTCATTTTGAGCTATTTCTCATTTCTCTTGCCAAATCTCTTCCATATTTCTCTTGTTCTCAGATTTGAACTCTTCAAGAGCTTATGACCAATTTTCATTGTTTTGGGAAGGTTTGGATATGATTACTTGTTTGTTCTCCTCTGCTGTTTGCTCTGTTGTCTGGATTTTTTCTGTGTAAAAGTTGTCGAGTGTTAAAGATTTCTTCTTGTTGATCTTTCTCTTTTGGGGTTCTTGTGACTGGCTTGCCATTGTAAGCCGCATGCCCTTTCAGGTTTATCCTTATGCCCAGGGTCTGTCTACACTCTTTAGGCTCCTGAGGTCTCAGGTCTAGTTGTTCTCAGGGTCAAGCCTCCTGGTGGTCCCCTTGCTTGTTCCTCTGCCCAAAACTCCTTTAATAGTTGTAGGGCACTACTTCCACAGTCATGCACCCCTCTGCACTGGGTCCCCACCCAAGGTTCTCGCCTGCACTCAGGATCCATGTCTGTGCCTGCGTCTGTGCCTACACTCAAGGTCTGTGTTCAAAGACCATGATTTCTTTAGCCTCTTGGGGTCTTACATCTTGTTGCTCTCAGGAGCAGGCCCTGGTGACCCCAGGTAGCTGCCAAGGACTTAATGGATGTTCCAAACTTGCTCTAGCTTTTGTGAGCTGGCTTTGGCCCTATAGGTGGTGGTGGGGGAGGGGGTTGCTCAGCTCACATTTTAGAGAGAGCTATTTCACCCCCTAATAGCATGGAAATGCCCCAATCCCATGTACCTTCGATGCTGCGCCCTGTTGTGGGGTCCGTTCATTCATCTGGATTTGTTTTTATCTCCTCTTTAGGAGTCCTATATGTGTGGGTTAGAAGAGGTTAAGCAGCTGCTTTTACTCTGCCACCATCTTAAGCTGGACTCCAACTCTTTATCCACTGTGATACTTAGCTGCCTTTGAGATTCATTCAATATAGATTTATCAGTCAATAAAGACTCTGGTAGCTCTTATCTACAGAGGCCAGGATTCTCAGCAACCTCCCCAATAGGTTCAGAGTACTTGACTCACCCTTTTTCTTTTCACTCCAACTCCTGCCTTGATACTAGGGTACTTCAACACACATATTTCCATCTCTTTCCCCATACACTGTTTCTTCTCATTTCTTTAGTCTACTACAGCTGTCATGAACTACACCTTCACTCCATCTCAGCTACATACAAAAACAGCCATACCTTTAATCTTACCCACAAGTGTTCCACATCCATGTTTATGATCTTGGAAATTTTCATCTGCTAATAAGTTTTCATCTTTTCCTATGCTTTGTGGCCTCTAATATTTACATCCTCACTATGAACTCCAATCCCTTAATACCTTTATCCCTTCTCAGACCATTGCCTACACTGTCTATATTATCCTTCCCTCCTTGTCTCAACTCATGATGCTTTTCTCTATGCTTGAGGACCATGCCACTTCATCCCATCACTAAAAATTCCTTCCTGATCCCAACCTCCTACTATCTCGTCATAAACTGCCTTCACTCCTATTCACATGCTATCAAAGAGAACTGGAGAAAAATCTCAAACCCATGCAAACTGGGTCAAATACAAATTTACATAACATAACCTCAACTGGGCCCTCAACTGCATTAAGGCAATCCTTTTACATGTCACTAATTGATTCACTATTCCAGTCACAATAGTTGCCTATTCTGAATATTTTATCCCTTTTCAATTCTATTAATCATCTCTCTTCCCACCATCTCAGATGAGGACTTTGCCTCATCACATACTCCATTAAAAAAATCAGATCTCACTTTTCAAATATATACTGATTCTAGACCTAAATCAAAAAAAAAAAAAAATAAGAGCCATTTTCCAGTTGATAAATGGTCAAAGAATATGGACAAACAGCTTTCAGAGGAAAAAATTGAAGCTATCTATAGTCTCTATATGAAAAAAAACTCTAAAATATTATTGATTAATGAAATGCCAATTAAAACAACTCTGAGATACTTTTTCACACCTATCAAAAATGCAAAGGCTGGAGAGGATGAGGGGAAAATGCATACATTTATGAAATTTGAGTGGAGTTGTGAACTGTTCCAATTATTTTGGAAACCAGTTTTTGACTAAGCCCAAAAGACTATAAAATTATGCATACTCTTTGACCCAACAATGTCACTAATAGGTTTGTATCCCAAAGAGATTAAAGAAAAAGAAAAACGATCTATATCAGTGATTCCCCCTGGTGGGTGCTGCAACAATCCAGGGGGGCGGTGATGGCCACAGGTGCATTTATCTTTCCTATCAATTGGTCTTAAAATTAAAAAAAATATTAATAATTTCCAGGGGACTAAGTAATATTTTTTTCTGGAAAGGGGGAAGTAGGTCAAAAAAGTTTGGGAACCACTGGCCTATATGTATAAAAAAATTTTTAACAGTTTTTTTTTGTGGTGACAAAGAATTAAAAATTGAGGGAATGCTCATCAATTTAAGAATGGCTAAATAAATTATGGTATATGATTGTAATGGAATGCTTTTGTGCTTGCTATAAGAAATAATGATTACGATGCTCTCAGAAATATCTGGTAAGACCTAGGTAAAGCAATGCAAAGTGAAGTGAGAAGAACCAGGGTTGTAATGATGAACAACCATGAAGACAATTCCAAAGGATTCATGATTAAAATTTTAGAAATGTTCTCTATCTCCAGAGAGAGAACTGATGAACTCTGAGTACAAATTAAAGTATAACTTTCACTTTATTTTTCTTGACTTTTAGGAAAATTTTGGTTAGCATAGAAATATGCTTTGGATATTTTACATATATAATTGATATTATATGGCTTGCCTTCTCAATGGATTGGGGAGGGTAAAAGGAAGGGACAAAATTTGGAACTTAAAATTTAAAAAGAAAAAATTCAAATAAATAATAAAGTATGAAACTATTCACTAAGGTCCCTTTTCTTCTCCTCCTAATACCATTCTGATGTCTTCCCAAACTGTCTCCTCCTTCACCCCTGTTTCTTATAAAATAGTCCTTCTTGCCAAGGTAAATCCCTCAACCAGATTCCATTCAATTCTATTTTCTCCAGTAGATATTACCCTCTATCAACCCTACTTTCTCACTGATTTTCGCTCTCTCCCTGGCTAGTGGTTGCTTTCTTGATTCCTGAAAATATACGCACATCTCTTTGTCTTTAAAAATATTCTTGTTTGATCCAACCATCCATGATACTTATCATTCTATTTCTCTCTTCCCTTTTGTGATTGTCTCTCCACATTTAAGAATGTGGTCTACATTCCCTCTACTCTCATTCTCTTCTCAGTCATCTTCAAAATAGCTTTTAATCTTGTCACCTAACTAATAAGGCTTCCTCAAAAGTTACCAGTGAACTAAATGCTAATCTTATGCCCTTTTAAAAATCCTCATCAATCTTGAACTCTCTGCAGACTTTGTGTTGACTCTCTGTTCCTGGATACTCTCTCCTCTCCAGAGTTTAGTGACTTTTCTCTCCTCTGATTTTTCTTCTACCTTCCTGAGAACTCCTTTCTCAGCCTCTTTTGCTCACTCTTTGCCTACATTATGTCTGCCAGCTGTAAATAACTCTCCAGGCTCTGTTCTGGACCCTCTTCTTTTCTCTCTCTATACTATATCATTTATTGATCTAACAGTTCCTTTGGGTTCAACTATCATCTTGTTGAACATGATACTCAAATCTTTTTATCCAACACTAACCTTTCTCCCAACTTCCATTCTTGGTCCACCAATTGCCTTTTAAATACCTTGAACCTAAAGTCATGAAAGTATTGCCAAACTCCACATATTCCAAATAGAATTCTTTCTTTCCCCTAAAACCTTCTTTCCTTCTGAACTTCTCTATTACTGTTGACATTACCATCATTCTCTCCATTACCCAGTCTCTGTGTCATCCTTAACATCTTTATTACCACTCACCCCACACATCCAATCTGTTATCAACTTTTCCTGATTCTATCTTAACAGCATCACGCTTACATAGGTGGTTCAAGTGGATAAAGTGCCAGATATGAAGTAAAACAAAAACAAAGTTCACATTCAGCCTCAGACAATTATTAGCTGGGTAAGCTCCAAGAAGTCACTTAATGTCTGTCTGCTTAGTTTCCACATCTGTAAAATGATGAAAATAATAATAGCACCTGCTTTCTACTATTGTTATGAGGATGAAATCAGATACCTGTAAAGCTCTTTGCAAAGCATAAAGTGATATATACATATAAATCTGATATATATATATATCCATTTGTTTTATAAGTCCTCTTTCTCCATTCTCACAACCATCTTAATGCAGGCTGTCATTGCATCACAACTGGCTATTGCAATGTCAATTTAATCCTTTATGGGGAGCTTGTGCTCTCAAAACCTTTTCCAGAGGGCATTAGCGTAGAGAATGGATTAGAGAAACACAAGAAGACTAAGAAAAAAGACTGGAAAGAGGAGGGACAGACACAGGGAGACAGAGAGAGTCATCCTAGAAAAAAGGCTTGATGAAAACTATAATAATCTATTTTTCTGCCTCAGGTCTCCCCCACTCCAGTATATTTTCCAATCAAATGCCAAAATGGCCTTTCCAAGATACAAGACCCATCATTTCACCTCCTTTTCAATAAATTTCAATGGTTCCCTATTATCTATAGGATTGAGTATAAAATAATTGGTTTGGTTTTCAAGAAATTTCATGACCTTAACCTCTTTTACCTTTGCTTTCCCATTTAGTCTGCTATCCAGTGATGCTGGATTCTTTACTGTTCCTCACACCAAATTCTCCATCAGTCATCTTTGGACATTTTCTCTACCTGTCCCTCATGCCTAGAATTATCTCCTTTCTCATCTATGCCCAATCTTCCCCGGCATCTTTCAGCTAAAATTCCAACATCAGCAAGTAGCCTACTATGTGTTAAGAGCTGGGAATACAGAGTAAGGAAAAAAATGAACAGTCCCTGATTTCGAGGAGCTTATAGTCTAATGTAGGAGAAAAGAGACAAAACTATGTTCAAGATGGACATCAGTGGCAATAAAGATGATTAGGAAGGGCCACTTGTTGATGGTTGAATACCTGACTCCTCCTACACTGCAATCTAGTTTCCTTGGAGCTGATTTTCCATATCCCAATTCTATCTCTTTTTTTTTAAATCTTACTTTCTGTCTTAGTTAACAACTCTAATATGGAAAGATTAGGGCCAGGCAAATGGGGTTAAATGACTTGCTGAGGGTCATACAGTTAGTAAGTGTCCAAGGCCAAATTTGAACCCAGGACCTCCCAATTTTAGCCCTGGAGTTTTAGCTACTGTACTACCTAGCTACACCGAGTTCTACTGATTTTTACTTGCTGTCCCCCATGCCTGGAATTCTTTTCTTTCTATACCGTTTTCTCCTGGCTTCTTCCCTCACTTTCTTTAGTCTCAGCTCAAATCCTCCTGTCTGAAATAGACCTTTTTTTCAACCATTTCTTCACCCTCATCTTATTAGTGCCTTGCTTCTGAAATAATCTCCATTTACTCTGTGCACATAGGGTAGGGACTGTGTTTTCATTTGTTTCTCTATCCTCAGTATTAAGCACAATGCCTGTCCCATAGAAAGCACTTAATCTATTCTTGTTTACTGGTTGTCTCTGAGGCCCCTTCCAGCTTGACAAACGGAACCCTATTAAGGGTTAGAATTAAAACTTGAATCTATATCTTTCTACCTTTAATCTAGAACTCTATCCATTCTGTGTGTGTGTTTGTGTGTGTGTGTGTGTGTTCAGTTATTTCAATCATGTCTGATTCTTCATAATCCCAGTTGGGATTTTCTTGGTAATAATACTGGAATGGTTTGCCATTTCCTTCTCTAGCTCATTTTATAGTTGAGGAACTGAAACAAATAGAGTCAAATTACTTGCCCAGGGTCACCTATTAAGTGTTGGAGGCCAGATTTAAACTCAGGAATATGAGTCCTTCTGACCACTAAGCTTCCTCTCTTTCACTGTACCAAGCAGCTTCTCACAAGTAGAAAAATGAGACTGACACCTCCCTCCCCACACTCAAAACAAACAAACAAACAAAAAAACTCACCACCACAACAACAACCTTTTTACACAAAGAGGATTAGCTGAAATGGAGAAGAATGACCCTCGGTTTCAAGAATCAAGGCATAACCCCCTTAACCCCATAAGTTCCTCTGAGTCAATAAAACATATTCAGACCAAAATTTCCACTGTGTAGTGCTTTGTATTTTCAGAGAAACTAATTAACCTGGATGGTGGACATTGTAAGAAAAGAATTATAAAAGGTCTAATTTGTATATGAAACAGTGAATTTCTTATAGACAAAAATGTTGCCAATGCCTGATTTTATCCTGAAAGTCTAACAGAAATAGGTATTAGGGAATATGTGGAGGGTAAGGTAAGATACAAGCCTTGGATAACATTGCAATGGAAGAAAAGATAAAAGAAAAGGTAGAAAGTAATGAGTGGACATTGGAGAAAAATAGAAATTTAGAAGAAAAAAGATTTAGAAAATATATAAAGGTGGCAGTTCTCATTTTAAATCTCATCATTTTTATAAATGATCTAGAGATGATAGAAGGATATGGAAATAGAGAAGAAAAACAATGTGAAACAGAGGAAACTTTTCTAAAATGAGATGCAGACATCTAAAAACACTGCAATTATAGGAAGATTAATGTCTCATTTATAAGGAACTAACATTATTTTTAAATCTTCCATTGCAGAATCACGGTATTCACTCACTCCCAAGAGTTATAAAATATTAGTCTTTTCCCCAAAATAGTTCTTGTTTTCTTTCTTTCAATTTTCAGTTAAAGGAATCTGTTCCCTATACCTGGTTTGACCTTTTCACTATTCTGTAGTTTCATTGTCTGATGAGTCCCATTCTACCTTTTTTAATAACCTCAATAACCTACGGGAGAAAAAAGGTGGAATGACCAGCCATTTGAACACAGAATACTCCAAATGTATCACTAGTACAAGTCTCCATCATTGGTAGTATATATTAGCTGTTAAAAATCTGACACTTGGATCCTCAAAACTAAGATTGTGTCAGGTCTGGAAAATGGAAGGAAAATAACTGTTCCGGCAACACTCAAGAGGCTAGAGTTTTCTCGGGCACTCCTAGGACACCGTACCATTGCTATGAATTTCAAATTAATAACACTGTCTTCATCTCCCCTTTTGAGGTTTTCAAAATTCTGAGGGCAGAGAGAGGGAAAAGTGGCTGTATTAAAGTGAAGTTCTATGATACATTTCACCAGGGATAAATCAGGGATTTTGGTTTAGCAATTTCCATATATTATCAGTTAATCATAAGGCGAAATAGAGAAGAAACTCTAAGTAAGGGTCTGCAACAAGGGTTTCTATGCCTCCATTTCAAGTTCATTCCCTGGATTCCATAATACTTCTTATTTAAATGATTCCCCAAAGAGTCTTGTTTACTCCTAGTACCTTCAAGGGAGAAGTTACCTTACCCAGCCTTGCCAGTGCAAGAAGGGATTAGAAAAATGGTCCAGAGGGTATGTTGCACATGAAACATGCCTTTCTTAATATGTTAATTGTATTAATTAATTTTATATTGAACTAAATAATAGTCATCTAAACCTTTGTGGGATATAAGACCACATTATGGAGATCAAGAGAAGCTGTGGAATCACTTTTTTGGAGACTTAGAGTAGTGTGGCCAGTTAAAAAAAATATTTTTATGCTTAGAAAAGTTTTCATCAACAAAGTTTAACTGCAATAGGGATATGAAAATCCTTATTGCAGAACCTTTTTTTTTCTTTTCTGGGATAATCTCCCTACATAACTCACTCTCTCCCCATTTCTTTTTCTACATTCTCCTTTGCTGTCTCTGTCTGTGTCTATCTGTGTCTGTCTGCCTGTATGTTTTTTTCTCTCTTTCTCCTTCTTCATCTCCTCTCCTTTCTTCTCTCTCCCCTTATTTGTCCTCTCTCTATCTTGGCTTTCCTTCTTTTTCCTCTCTCACTCATTCTTAACATTACTGCCCTCTGATGGATTTTGACATCCCAAGATCCTTATAATGAATTAAATGGGATCACAAGGAATTTCCAATACTAAACTATAAAGTTGGCTGAGAAAGTGGACTACACTTCAGTCCTTAAATCAGAGAGTTGAAAGAATGTATATAACATAGCCTCTGAGAATTATTCCTGGTTTTCACTCAGGGAACCTAGAATAGGCATGATAACTCATTGCCTTGGTTATGATAAAAAGTCCATCATCCATTATCATAAGATAGAAACTTCCTCATCATTCCGCCTTAGCAGATAGGAGCTAAGATGGCCCACATTGAGACATATGTAAATGAAATCTGTAATAAAGAAGAGAATGACATGGATCAACAAAGACAATTGGAAGATTAAATATGTCTGAGATCCATATCCACAATTTGTATTCAGAATCCATGAGTTAGGATGAGAAGGAAGTTAAAAGACACTAAATTATATTGTGTTGGTTTGTTGAGTAATTAATGTGTAAGAGGTTTGTTTCATATCCCAATCCTAAATACTATAGAATATTCAGATTTTTAATTGAAATAATCAATCAAAACTATAAACTAGATCTAAGGCCCACACAACTCTAATAGATCAATCAATTACCAAAGGCATAAACTATGTCTAACTAATCTTTAATCAATTTGAGAGGAGTAAAATGCTTTTGAATCAGTTGATAAAGTTCTATGATTATACATAGAAAATATTTTTGGATTGGCTCAAAGAATTCAACATATCTGTTTATCAGAAAAGAGCAGTCTAGTAAAGTTTGGGTTTTTTTTCCCAGCAAATGCTTCCTTAGTTAAGTTTCAAGAATATTTCGAAGATATAATAGCTTGTAACTGTAACTAAAGAGTAATAATGGAAGTGTTGAGATTTTCCCTTAAATGATTTGAAGACAACCCTTGAATTTCAAAGAATCAGAACTCTTAGAAAAAGATTTAAACTTCCCATTAGAAATGATAGCAGTGTCACAGGAGCATCAGTGGCCTGAAGAAAGATTAGATATACCAAGGAGAAGCAGTTTCAAGGATCATGACCTCTTTAGGAAGAGAGAAGTGCAGTTATGGACTCTACAAAGGCACCAATCCTCAGAGTCCAACAGAGAGCTAAATCTCAGAGTAACTTCACAAAAACTCAAAGGGAGAAAAAGACTTCCAATAATCAGGAGCTGTGAATTGCCCCTGTGGTCACATGAATTCTCAAAGTCTAAACAAACTAAAGACAGGAGCCATGTGTATGCAAAGGGAAAATATGTCCCTAGTTTGGGAGGATGCTGTATAAGCAGTGTCTTGCCATCGCTGCTTAATAAATGCCCTCTTCTAAAAGTTAATTAAGTCCGGTTGACTTATTGATAATCAATGGTGAGCCCACTAGAGGAGGTCTTGTGAGCAACATTAGTAGATAATCCCCAACCCCTCAGGTTTATTCCTAGTACCTTCAGGGGAGAAGTTACCTTACCCAGCCTTGCCAGTACAAAAAGAGATTAGAAAAAGTGTTCTGGAGAGTGTATTGCACATGAAACATGCCTTTCTCAGTATGTTAATTGTATTAATTGATTTTATATTCTTGATTACAGCAAAAATCCATTTACCTTTATGTGTTTTTAAAAAGATGTTGATATGCATTTTAAAATAGAAATGCTATCAACTGAGATCACTCTGTTTAGGGTATTTGATCTAAATGTAAGCATTTCTTTGATCAAGGAAGACAATGACTATTATATAGTGATAAATATATTAATGACCCCTTGTAACCAGGACTCAGGATTTTTTTAAAAGTTCATTTATTTAATTAATTAATTTAGAATATTTTTCCATGGTTACATGATCCATGCTCTTTCCTTCCCCTCCTCCCACATCCCTCCCATAGCCAACGAGCAATTCCACTGGGTTTTACATGTGTCATTGATCAAGATCTATTTCCATATTATTAATATTGGCACTAGGGTGATCATTTAGAGTCTGCATCCCCATTGACCCATGTAATCAAGCAGTTGTATTTTTTCTGTGTTTCTACTCCCACAGTTCTTACTCTGGATGTGGGTAGCGTTCTTTCTCCTAAGTCCCTCAGAACTGTCCTGGATCATTGTGTTGCTGCTAGTACAGAAGTCCATTACATTCTATTTTACCACAGTGTATTGGTCTCTGTGTACAATGTTCTTCTGGCTCTGCTCCTTTCACTCTGCATCTGTTCCCGGAGGTCTCTCCAGTTCGCCTGGAACTCCTCCAGTTTATTATTCCTTTTAGCACAATAGTATTCCATCACCAACAGATGCCACAATTTGTTCAGCCATTCCCCAATTAAAGGGCATCCCCTCATTTTCCAATTTTTTCCTCCTCAAAGAGCATGGCTATAAATATTTGATTCAGGATTTTGTGATACATACTGATTTGGAGTAAAAGGAAATGTATCTAATCAGTGTGATAAATACCAGGTCTGTAATAATATTATATTACTATAAGGAACTTCAGAGGAAACTCTCAAAGCAGATCGACAATTCTTTAAATTATGATTTTACAGCATTGCCTAGAGCATTAACAGGTTAAGTGACTTGCCTAGACTCCCATAGCCATTTTCTGTCAGAATTAGGATTTGAACCCAGGTCTTCCTGGATTCGAACCTTTCTATTATCCTTATTGTTTCTTTTTGGTATAATCAGTTCATTTAAAATTCTAAAGTGACATAAAATTTGATTATACTCCTGCTAATAAGCTATAAATGAATAAAGCTGCAAAAGGCAGAATATGATTTTAAAAAATATTTGCATTATAACCTTATCAAACTATATCAGCTTTTGAAACTGAATTTCATTAGGGCCAGTTGTAGTTTAGTCAATCTTTTCCTGCCTTTCCTGTGATTGAATGTATAATATAAACAATTGTGAGTGTTGGAATTGATTACATTTGTTGATTAATGCACAGCATGAGTTCCTAAAATCAGCAGACACATGATTAGCTATCTTCAATATCCACCATCTTTTCAATTATCCAGGTTCACAACTTGATATCATCCTTGACTCACCACTCTCATCATGCCAGATTTCCTATTGCCAAATTTTGTCACTTCTGTCTCCACATCTTATAAGTTCCCTCCTCTTCAATTTCACAACTACCATCTGACTTATGGGACTTCTTACCTCTTCCCTGGATTTCATCCTTTCTTTTCAACAAGGACCAAGAACATGATAGGGTCATATACTAACTTGCTCTTAAATTGGATTTAAGTGAGGCAGAGAGGCACAAAGTTGTTGGCCTCACTCTTCCAGAGTCATCCAAATCCAAGGCAACAAAAAAGTCAAGACAACCTTGGGATGACTCAGAACACAGTTAATGACCTTGGCATCTTCACTGCCTGATCCAATTGCAAGAGCTCCATAGCAGCTTCAGCCACTTTCATTGCCATTGGAAAATCCCATTTGTACATTCAACCAGGGGGAAGTCTTCAAATGCTTGGGGTTGATATCTTCCTAACTCACTGATAGGTTTGAGACAACTTTACCAGGGTGTAGCTACTGTATATGAATTTGACAAAATTATAAGATCAAGCATAAATCAAATGAAAAGATATGACAGCATACCCCCAACATATCATTCCATGGAGATGGGAGGTCCTTAGGTGTTATAAACTTTTTCAGGCTTTTTCAGTTGAAATGAATTTTTTCTTTTAAAAAAATATTCATTATATGGGATGACTTTCTGGAAGAAAGAAAAGAAAGGGCAATAGGGGATAATTATGATTCTGAAAATAGAATATGTCAATAACAAACATTTAAAAATATTCCTCTCTTCCCAAAGACAAAAAAGGAGTTAATAACAATAACTAGTATTTATCTAGTAACTTAAGGTTTGCAAAGTCCTTCACAAAAACAATATTTAATTCTTTTAACAACCAAATGAGGGAGGTGTTATTATTATCCCCATTTTACAGATGAGGAGCCTGAGGGAGACAAAGGAGTCCAGGCTCACTCAGCTAGTGATTGTTGGAGGTGGGATTTAAACTCAGAACTTCCTTACTCCAGATCCAGCACTCTATCCATTGCATAACCTAGCAGAATCAATTATTTCATAGTCTGGCTGAAGAAAGACAACAAATTTTCAGGGAGAAACATCAGGAATCAGTCATTAATCATGTGTTAAGGTATAGCCAATTTCCTTTTGGGACTTTGTTCAAAACCATATCCTTATAATCTTCTTGACTTAAAGCATTTATGCTATGGTTTTATCAGTGTAAATGACATTGAAGAAGATGCATTGTTTGCTTTGCCATTATACCCTAATGATCACAAACTTTTCCTACTGAATTTTAGCTACAACTTCTTATATGGATTATTTCTCCCATTAGAATATTAAAGCAGGGACTAAATCCAATTTTCTATTTGTATTCCCCCTCCTTAGCCTAGGGCTTTACACAGAGTAAGTGCTTAATAAATGCTTTCTCATTCTTTGATTCATGATATATAGAAGCTTCTGTGTATTCTATCAGTTTGGGGCCTTTTTCACTTCTTAATCTTGGACAAGCCAACATATTTTTCACCATCATCCCTTGCATCCACCTTCCCTTTGAAGTTACCAAATAAAAAAATATATGTTTTCCTGATTGAGAGATCTTGTCAGGCTCTCTGTATTTCTTTCTGTATTTTTCAACATCTTTATGTGTTCTGCTTTCATTTATTTCATGAATGTAAATACTAATGCAATGGAACTTCTCCAGGATTATATCAACTCATTACTCATTGGATAAAAATATCACATTGGAGCACCAACAGTTCAACTATGATTTATACACACTTCAAAAACTGCATGACTGACTCTTAGCATCCTCTTTTCTTTTTCTTCTCCTCCCTTTAGTGACCCTTAAATGAAAGTGAGTTGCATAAAATTAAAGGCCATGTGTATTTGTTTTTATTTTGTGGGTCACTGTGTCTAAAGAATGTGATCCCTTTGTGATGGTCATTCTGCAATGTGAAGATCCTACATTATTAGTTCATCTGGTCCCCTAATGGTAGGTGCAAATGGCTTCCAGGGATGTACTGAAGCCTTTTCAGCTTAACACAACTTGCCAGAACTGGTTCCCTGGCCTAAGCTCAAATAACTCACACAGCATTATAAGTTATTATATGTTATTAAGCACCTACTATGTGCCAGGTATTGTGCTATATGTTAGGGATACAAAAAGAGGTAAAAGACAGCCCTTGCTCTCAAGGAATTAATTTACAGTTTCCTCTCTGAGGAGTGAAGAGAGGTTAGGCTCACAGTTTAGGACATTTACTATTAAACTCAAGTTCCAAAGCCCTGAACCAACTCCCATGGCTAGATCTTTAATCTGAGCTAACTGCAACATCCGACTGTCACAATTTCCAGCTCTTTATCACAACAAGAGTACTGCTATAAATATTTAAAAACATATAGGATCTTTTCCTTTTCCTTTGATCACCTTAGAAAACAGATCTCATAGTGATATTGCTAGATCAAAGGGTGTACAGTTTTTCTAACTCTTTGAGCATAATTCCAGATTGCTCTCCAAAATGATTGGATCAGTTTGTAGTTCCACCAACAATGTATTGGTGTCCCTATTTTTACACATATTCTCCAATATTTATTATTTTGCCATTTTATCATTTAAGGCAATTTGCAAGGTGTCAGAGTTGATTTGACTTGTATTTCTCTAATCAGTAATGATTTAGAGCATTTTTTCATGGCTATTTATAGCTTGGGTTATATCTTTTGACCATTTATCTTTTGAGGGGATATCCATTAATTGGGGAATCGCTAAACCAGTTGTTTTGGAATAGTAATTCACTGGAAGAAATGACGAGCAGGTTAATTTTTTTAAAAACATAGAAAGATCTACATGAAATTATGAAAGTCAAAATGAACAAAGCCAAGAGGATATTATATACAGCAACAAATACTACTTAAAGAATAACTTGTATATATCCACCTCTGGGGAAAGAACTGATAAATAGAAATGAGGAAGATTATATATATATATATATATACATATATATATATATATAATCAAAGTATGCTTTATCTAGTTTGGGGAGGGGTGGAAGGGAGGAGATACCTAGGAACTTTAATATAACAAAATAAACATGGTATTATAATTTTTTTAAAATCTGCCTACAATATTTTGGACTTCAATATCTACATAACTCAAGTTCCAGGAATCCACATTCTATGCCAAAAATTAAAAAGATAGATGAAACATTCCAAATTCCAAACCTAAAGTAGCACTCAGATCCTTCTTTCACTTACTGTATGATGTTACTTGCTCTGAATAAATGAGTTCTTCACCCCTGAATGCCACTAGAAAGGAAGAGAAGTTGCCATGGTCAGGCTACTTAAAGAGTAGGCAATAAAAATAGGCAATTCCCTAAAACCAGAAACACATAAATATACATACATTCATACATATATATACAATTACAGATATATGCATATGCATATATATGTGGATGTATGCATATAAGATTATATGTGTAAAAATCAGATGGATAAAAATCAAATTTTGAGTATGGGCTCTAAGCACAGAACTCTGTTCTGCCCCATTCTGCAATGACAGCTGATCAAAATGACCAATGATTTATACTAACTGCTTATTTTGTATTCTGAATTTCAGATCATGCTTGGATTGCAACAGTGATTGCTTCTGAAAAAAAATCCCCTGTGGAGAGTTAAACTCCTCGAGCATCTTTAGTAAATTCAAGGGAGGAAGATATTTCTTATAATGAAATATCTAGTTTCATAAGCAATGAGGAATAAGATTCTCTCAAAATTTGGAGAAAGTTTTCATTTTCTCTAAATTTTGGTGAGCATTTTCTTCCTGATATATTTATGACACCTTCCTAACTCCAAATCAACTTAATATACCTGAAGTTCATTATAGACTTAGAACATCTGATATGTGTTTTAAATTATGATGCAATTAAAGTCTTTATAATTCATCACAGAATCACAAAATCTCAGCAGTGAAAGGGACCTCAGAGACTCTCTAGATAAGACCATACCTGAAAAATCATTCTTTCTATTATATCTGTAATAAGTGCTCATCCCACCTTGGCTCAAAGTTTTCCAAAGAGAGGGGACCTACCACTCCTCCAGACAACACATTCCACTTTGGTGCAGCTCTCACTTATAGCAAGTTGTTCCAGATGTTAACTGTAAATTGGCTTCTTTTCTACTTCTATTGTTTGCCTGCCAGAAGAAAAAAAAGAACAAGTCAAACCCTTCTATCCCATTATATCCTTTCAAGAAGTTGAAGACAAAGATTCTGTACACCTTGAATTTTCTCCTTCTTATGCTAACATCCCCAGTTTATAGTTTGTGCTAGTTAATTTGACCACATGTATTAAGAGAAGTGTCATAGCTTAATGGATAGTGTCTGGACTTGGAAGCAAGAAGATGGGTCTCAATGCTACCTTGGACAGTAACAAACTGAGTGACCATGGGCAAATCACAATTGTCTCAGATACATCATTAATGCTGATATGCTAAGTTAAAAACTAGTTTGATCTATGTTAAATCAGAGGATAAAATTATAACTCCTTTATTATAGACCAAATAAATAAGCCACATGTGTCATAATACCTAGAGCAATAGACTTGATATCAGGAAGGACTGGATCCAAACCTTGCCTCCAAAATGTGCTAGCTGAATTTGTTTGCCATATGCAAGTCACTTAATTTCTCTGAGCCTCAGTTTCCCTTTTTAAAAATGGGAAATCATAAATACACATAATATCAGATAAGTGTCAAAGTGGATAGAGTTCCCTAACTGAAGTCAAGAAGAGCAATCTTTGTAAGTTCCAATCTGGTCTCAGACATTTACTAGCTCTATGACCCTGAGCAAAGTTACTAGTTGTCTCAGTTTCTCATCTTTAAAGTAAGCTGGGAAAATAAATCGCAAACCACTCCAGTATCCTTGCCAAAAAATTCCAAATGGTGTTATGAAGAATTCGGCACAACTGAAAAGAACCAAAACAACAACAAAATGCTTGCAAAAACTACCTCACAAATGACAAGTTTAATTCATATTACCTGCAACATATTTGCTTATATCCATCCTCTGCCCTCTACTCCATCTACCTTAATTCAGACCATTATCACTTCTTTCCTCAACTTTTATGATTAATCTACTAATTACTTTTCTAACTCAAATTTCTCTTTTTATCATTCCATATTCCATACAACTTCCAAATCAATATTCCTAAAATACTTTACAGATCCAATCATGTCACACACACATACAAAATAAATCAGTGATTCTATATTAACTCTAAAATTCAATCACCTCAGATTGGCACTTAAAATCCCCCCAAATCTGAATCCGACCTATATCTTTTTTATTTTATTTCATTTTACTCTCATTCTTATACTCTTCACTCCATTTGAATTAGCCCACTAGGTATTGTATATATATGACATTCCATCTCCTGTCTCTATGACTTTAAGTAGTTTCACATCTTAAAGCACTTCCACTACACCTCTGCCACATATGATCTCCAGCTTTCTTCAAAACACAATTCAAATGCCAACTCTCCCATGAGGCGATTTCTAATTTCTTAATTCTTAGTCATCTTTCCCTGTGTAACTGCTTTGTAGTAATGACTCATATTTACTTCTCTGTGTATCCCTTATGTCTCTGAAATAGAGCATAAACTATTTAAGGAACAAGATTCTATTGGTTTTGTCTTTGTAGTCCCAATGTCTTTGCCAAATGGGACCTTAAACATTATAGAAACTCCATAATCATTTGTGGAATTTAATTAAATTGAATGGGATATGTGGCATTTCTGTTTTGATGGAGATAAAGAAGCATAATGGTCCAAGGCCATGATGCTCTAATAGAGGAGACAGAACCAAGTAAGGGGCATGATCATTGTAAATGTCCCAAATAACTAAGAAAGGCACGCTGAATGGTTTAGATAGGATAAGACAGACAGTAGTTTGTTAAAGGTCATTGGAAAAGGGGGGGGGGAAGGATATGAGAGTAAAGGAAGCATCAAAGACAATTTATAATTTTCAATCAGAACAATCTTCCCTCTTCCTGAAACTGATTTATAAGCCTTGAAAGAGGAAGTCAAAGAGAACCTTAGGAATTTTGTAAATCTCTTTAGAATACTCAACTTGACAATATTCTGCAATGATTCTCTTTTCTAACGCAGTCCACAAAGACTCACATCTTATAAAGTGCCCCATTATTTTCAAAGAATTTAAAGTCATGAGGCAATAATGGTGGTGGTCATTTGGAACTTGGAACTATAATGGATCATTTTGCGTGGTGTGCACTCACAAGATGGAGGTGGAAGAAGGATAAAAAGAATACAAGCCTATCTTCAGGTTTGCCACCCTTCAGGAAGGTGAAGGAACAACTTAACCATAACCTGCAAAATTGCACTAGTATTTAGCCTGAAGTAAAGAAGGGCTCCAAATATGTTTTATGACCTCAAGCGTATTAAAGCTTCTCTGAGAGGAGAAAATTTCTTGCTGAGTAGGGAAAAGAGAAAATGTTAGAGGGAATTGTAACTAATGAAAATAGATGAAAAGAACATGGCCAACTTCATATTAGACTCTCTTGTACATATGTAAGACACGTAAGCATTAGCAATTCTACGGTATCCATTTAGGTCTGAACTCTATAGGTGATTTAAGTTGTAACCTTGATAATGCCAACCAATAAAACTTCATCCTTTTCATTCTTTTCCCCCCTCATCTAAATAGTCTCTCCAGGAAGAAGCACAAAAAATGTGTTTTAATCAAGGTCCTATTTGGATATAAATGACAAATTAAATACAAAAGAGCAGATTTTCCAACCCTGTTTTCAGTGCATCACTCTCTTTTTGATTAAGCAAAACAGAATAAAGGAAGACAAATTTCCATTATGTTTTTCTTTACAGAAAAATTTAAGAATAAGTTAGTGAATAAAGGCAGCTAAGGGGCTCAGTGGATTGAGAATCAGGGGTAAAGATGAGAGGTTCTGGGTTCAAATATGGCCTGGGCAAGTCACTTGACCCTCATTGCTTAGGCCATACCACTTTCCTTCCTTGGCACCAATACACAGAAATTATTCTAAAACAGAAGGTATAGGGTTTTCTTTTTAAAGAATAACTCAGTGAACAATTCTATAGCTTTTACATTTGCTTCCCCCCCACACTATTTATTCTCTGACCATATTTTTTTGCCATTTTAAAAAGTAGGAGAATTCTCAAACAACTCCATTAACACATTAAACACATTCTTTTAGTGGTCAGTCACCACTTATGCCATATAACTAAGATTCAACTTCTACTTTCTCTTAAGAGACACAAGACAGAGGTAAAATTCTGCCTTCAAGTACCTTGGTGGCAGTCCCCCTAATTTCTTTCATCAACATTCATTTACTCAGTGCTAGAGTCAGAGATAAATAAGAAAATTCTAAAAGTAGTCTTTGACCTAACCTTGCACAGTATCAGGCAAGGAATGGATTTGACCCCAGGGATGTGTATATGATTATGGCTGACCTTCTATCTCAAAATGTCTATTTATAGAGACATCCAATACTGCTCATCCCAGACAAGTTCATATTGATTTTTTTTCTGAGTATTTTTACTTGATTTAAAGTTTTAAATAGTTGGGCAAAATGAGCCACTCGGCCCATTGGTAGGAACATGTTTTCATTACAGGTAAAGCTTGGAAACATAAATTTGCACCCCAAAATACATACTGGCCCCCATGGAATCAATCATTTTGTCACCAAGTTCTGTCTTTTTGTCTTTCCTAAACTTGCAATCTCTTCCTCCTTCTGAATTACTTGACTTGCTTTCCTCTATTTGGAGGTGAGAGGCATTAATTTTTGTGACTCCCTAAACTATAGTCCCATAATCAACCCAATTTGAGGCATCATAACCTATAATGTTCACTATCCAGATGATTAAGTCACTAGTGAAAATTGCTTCTTGCTGTAAAGAGAAACGGGAAATCAACAAAATTTTCAAACTCTAGACTCTCCAGCACCACATAAAATCCAATCCAAGTATTTGATTAAGCACATTGCAAGCATTTCATAAATATTGATTGACTAACAGACACCTTTTGCAAGGCTTAAAATTACTTATTGGGGATATAATAATAAAATGAAAAATAATTCCCATCCTTAAGGAGCATCTTAGGGGAATATATATATACATATATATGTGTATATATATATATATACAAATATATATATATATATATGTGTAAAATCATTTAAGGGAAGAGAAAGAAGGAAAAAGGTCATTAAAAAGTAGAGCTAAGAAAAGACTCCCATTATAAACAACAAAGTTTGGCCCCAAAAGGGATATTAAAAGACATGTCCCTACATTTCACAGAGGTGGGAAACTCTGAGTTATGAATTGCTTATCATGTAAGAATTTTTCAGTGTATTAGTTATACTTGCTAAGCTATTTTTTCATTCTTTATTAAAAGAAATAAGAGAAAGAGAGAGAGACAGAGAGAGAGAAACAGAGAGAGAGACAGAGAGACAGAGAGACAGAGGGAGTGGGAGGAAGGGAGACAGGGAGAGTAATGTACTGGTAAATATAGACAATTTTAAAATAAAAGTTAACAATAAAAATTTCTATTAAAATAGAAAAATCTTCCCATAGGAGGTGACACAAAAACTGAGCCTTTCAAAAGGGAAGATAAGGATGTGAAGAGGCTGAGGTAACAAAGGAGTATCTTCCAGGAAAAGGGAGCAGCTTTTATAAAAGCACAGAAATAGCAGGGTAGAATGGCCAAATTCAGAGCACAGCAAGCAGGCCAATTTGACTGGAAGGCAACGTGTGAGAAAGGGAGATATACAAGATATAGCAGATTCTGGTCTTACTCTGGTGATTTTACATCTGTTGTCAAGGTTGAGAAAAATAGTTCATTGCCAATGGGCATTATTAACTCAGATGAATTATGAATTGACTAAGAAAACAAGCTTTTTGCTTAATGGTGGAAGTTATAGTCTAAAGTAAGGAGGCTGGATGAATTCCTAAGCAATTGTATCATATATGATAAGTAGCCTTTGACCAGGGCACCAAATAGGTGTCAGTGATATGGACTGATTGGGTCTTAATAGTTCTTATTATATTCAATTTATACAATGAGAAATTCAATCTTAGTGACTTAATAATGGTGATAGCAACATCTATCTTCCTGGAGGTAAAAAAAAAGGCTAATCTGCCTTCATGTGGAGTTCATTAAAGGCTGATGTTTTTCCCCTGTGGGAGAAGAAAGGTCTATGATAAGTCACCTTCAACTAAGCATTAGCAGGCAATCCCCCTCGTGACTAATATGACAGCTCACAAAGAAGAAAGAAAAAAGAATAAAGAGGTTAAACATTTTTCAGGAAATATTATAGCACAGAGGAGATTAAGAGGTTATTGCTTTAAAGATGGAAGATTATTTAATGGAAAAGGCAAAAAAAATGGATGCCCAAAAGGACAGAAAGGAAAGAGAGCGAGAAAACAGAAAAAGGAGGGGCGAACCTCTTTGTGAAGTAGTTAACAAGGGAGCACGCATGTGGCAAGGTTGTTTTGATGCATTCTATGGAATAGTGGCACTAACACCAGGAGACATTAGGGCAGCTGGAGAGGGAGGAGAGATTGATGTCAGTCTAAACTCAGAGTGGTCCAGGAGTCGATAGAAAGCATGTTGTAATGATCGTCTCTATTACTACATTCCCCTCCTGGGTTTAGGGGTTCTGCAAAATATCTGCAAGGCTATCTGTCAGCACAATGGATAGGGATTGGTCCAACTGCATCGAGTGAATCCTATGCTCTTTGCTTAATTGGTTAGATGATGTAACAAAACCCAACAAGAAGAGACAGAATAAGAGCCGACTTGATGAATGTTCCTATAGTCATCAGCCTGAGTCTTGGACTTGCCCTGTGTTGAAATGGATAGGAAATATTGGATCTCTTGGGACAGTAGATATATTAGTAGTATACCTGCCAAGAAACTCACAAGAAATATATGAGATAATTACAAAACATTTTTCACACAAATAAAAGCAGATCTAAACAATTGAAATATTAATTGTTCAGTAGGTCAAGTCAATATAATAAAAACGATAATTCTAACTCAGTTAATTCACTTCTTCAGTGCCATATTAATCTAACTGCCAAAGAATTATTTTATATAGCTAGAAAAATAATAAAATTCATCTGAAAAAATAAATGTCAAGAATATCAAGAAAATCACTAAAAATGTGAAGAAAGGTGACCTAGTAATACCAGATTCCAAAGTATATTACAAAGCTATCACCATCAAAAACAATCTGGTTCTGAAGAAAAAATATAGTGATTCATCAGTGGTATAGATCAGATACACAAAATATACAAGTAAATGATCACAATAACCCACAATAAGATAAACTCAAAGATCCACGCTATTGGGACAAGAACTTCTGGAAAAAAAAATGAAAATCAGTCAAGCAGAAACTATGCATAGACCAACACCTCACACCAGCCATACATCAAGATAATGTAAAAAATGGGTATATGATTTAGATATAAAGAACAATGTTGTAAGGAGATTAGGAAATCATGGAAAAAAATAAATCAGATCTATGGGCAAGGGGAGAGTTTATGACTAAACCATAGATAGAGAGCATTCCAAGAGGTAAAATGAATAATTTTGATTGCATTAAATTAAATGACTTTTGGACGAACAAGGCAAATATAGCCAAAATTAGAAAGAAAACAGGAACCTAGGAAACAGTTTTTACATCAAATTTCTCTGATTAGGGCCTCATTTCTTTTTTTTTAACCTCTTAATTTCTGTGTATTGGCTCCTAGGTGGAAGAGTGGTAAGGGTGGGCAATGGGGGTCAAGTGACTTGCCCAGGGTCACACAGCTGGGAAGTGTCTGAGGCCAGATTTGAACCTAGGACCTCCCGTCTCTAGGCCTGACTCTCAATCCACTGAGCTACCCAGCTGCCCCTCCTCATTTCTAACATATTTAGGGAAGTAAGTCAAATTTGTAAATATAAAATCTATTCTCCTATTGATAAATGGTCAAAGGATGTGAACAGTTTTAAGAATTAATCAGTTAATAATAAACATGTGGGGAAATGCTCTACCCCATTAATTAATTAGAGAAATTCAAATTAAACCAACTCTGATGTATTACCTCACACCTATCAGATTGGCTAACATGACAGAAAAGGAAAACAACAAATGTTGGCATGTATGTGGAAAATTGGAGAACTGATCTAGTCTTTCTAGAGAAAAATTTGGCTTTTACCCAGAAAGACTGATAAAATGTCTTTATCCCCAGAAGATCAAAGGAAAGGGATAAAGCCTTTATGCAAAAAAAATTATCAATCCTTTTTGTGGTGGCAAAGAATCAGACATGGAAAAGTGAAAATTCGGGACTGATTGAACAAGTTGTAGTAATATGATTGTGATGAAAAACATGACAAAGAAGATGGTTTCATTAAAAACTTAGAAAGATTTCTATTAACTGATACAAAATGAAATGAGTAGAACCATGAGACAATTGTGAACAATAAAAGTAACATTGTAACAATAAATAACTGAAATACTTGACCATTTTGACAAATATAATGATTCATGACAATTCCAGAATTCATAATGAAAAATGCTATCCACCTCCAGAGAGAAGTGATGAATTCTGAGTAGAGACTGAAGCATGTTTTTTTTTCCTTTATTTTTCTTTTTTTGTAATATGACTACTATGGGAATATGTGCTGCATTACATTACATGTATAATGGGTATCATAGTTCTTGCCTTCTCAGTGGCTGGAGAGACAGAGATAATTGGGAACTGAAAAAAGAATTTAAGTAAATGACCCAATATTGGAACCTATCTCCCAGTTTTTTGTCTACTGGTCTTTCCAAGATGAATTCCTGATTTGTCTCTTTTGATACAACAATTCCATTTAATTAAATTTATTGAACTCTAACCATATTTCTCACATTGTGCTAACAAGTTATGAGGCTATAAAAGAGGAATATTCATTATCCTTATGTTCAAAGACCTTTCAATATTGTTAGATAAGATAAGAGACTCAATTGTTAAATCACAAACAAAGGTATTATGCAGCTAACAAATTACTAAATTGTAATTAAATGTCAACATCTATAATTCAGACCAGAGTTGCTATAAGCACTTACTAACCTATATCTTGCACACATCACCCCAACACTATGAGTCTCAGTCTTCTTATCTGTAAAATGGCAGTGGAGAGTACTAAATGGCATCTAAAGTCTTTTCCAACTCTAAATCTACCATATTATAGTGTGTGTGTGTGTGTTTTTAATCTTTGGCGATTCCTAAGAACTAAACATGATATTTCAGATGTATTCCAACCTGAGTATATTACAGAGGAAGCATCACATTCCTTGTCCAGGATGCTAACTCTCTTACTGCCACCTAAACTTTCATTAAAATTCTCCACTTCTATATTCTACTTTTGAATCTACTTAAGCTTGTGGTCCCCTAAGACCTTTGTTTGTTTGTTTTCCAAAGTAACTGCTATCTAGTAAATTCTCACTAATTTTGGATTTGTGAAATTGATTTTTAAATCTATAAATAGTATTTTCACATATTCCTATTAAGTTACCATATATTCCATTTAACCTCACCTTTTTTTTCCTCTTGTTTCAAATGTCACTCAACATGTTAGCTGTCCTTCCCAGCTTTGGCCATCTGAAAATCTTGTAAATATAGCCAAGCCATTGTCATGATGACTAACAGCGTGAGACCTTGGATAAATGGGGAGGGAGGCGGAGAGCATTTTACAAGCGGCTGGTGCTTTGCTTACAGTGAAAACCCAGATATAGGTAGTAGGAGAAAGTCTGCATAGCACTTTTAAAGCATTTTACTGCATTACCTCAATCAATCTTCACAATAGCTCTGTGAAGGAGGTACTAAATTATTATTATAATAACTTTACAGATGAGTAAACTGAAGCTCTTTGAGGTTAAGCAACTTATCCAAGGCCACCTAGCTGGTAAGCTTCAGAAGCAAGATTTGTACCCATATCTTCTTTTATTAAAACCTCAGCCTTCTGTCTTAGAGTCTATACTCTCTGTTCGAAGGCAGAAGAGTGGCAAGGGCTAGGCAATTAGGGTTAAATGACTTGCCTAGGGTCATACAGCTAGGAATTGTCTTGGGTCCCATTTGAACCCAGATCCTTCCAAATCCAGACCTGACTCTCCATCACATAGTGGTTCTGAATCCATGGCTTCCTGATGCTAAACCCAGCATTCTATTCATTCTAACATTCTGTCCCACCTCCCTAATGCATGCTTTGTAACTCCCTCACTATTCTCTAGGTCTCCTGGCATCATTTGAGGCTAAGTTCAAATCCCACCTTCTGCAGAAGGTCATTCGTGGTGTTCTTTCTCTACATTTCACCCCATTTGGGGTGCCTTTTTTCTGCTCTCAGCTCTCATTTACACTGTCCTCATCCTGTGCCCACCTAGATGTTGCCGTGTATCACTCATTAGAACATACGCTACCTCAGGGTAGAACTCATGCTTTTGCTCCTTTGTAGAATCCTTGCACTTAGCACGGTGCATGGCACATTGTAATGGCTTGATGATGGTCTATTAATTGTTTAATAAAGAACAGTCATTAACTTGCCTGAGGCAATAGAGTCTGCAATTACATTTAGGAGTAAGTCCTTTTGCCTCAAAAACATAACCAGCCTCTAACATTTATTACTGGCACCATTTTTATTATCAAGCATGACTGGCATTTATTGGGCTCCTTTCATCCCAGGATCCCAGAGTGCTTCATAAACATTACAAGCTGATTGGAAAATTATACACAAGGATCCCATCACCCTCCTCATCAAAGGCCAAATGTGGTAACTCTTTAACAGCTCATAAACAGGTTTGCCTGGAGTCCTGGTCAGACGGCAATGAAACTGCCACCTTCCATTATTCAAACAAACAGCAATGTTAGGCAGGTGAAAGGAATCCCCTGAAGGACAGTTTAAGATGGGCAAATAACCTCATTCAATTTGCAACATGGATAAAATGACAGGAAAGATGGCACATTATTATTTGAATACTTAATTCACTTAAAAACAAAGCTCTTGCCTTCCATCTTAGAATCAATACTATGGATTGGTTCCAAGGCAGAAGAGTAGTAAGGGCTAGGCAATGGGGGTTAAAGTGACTTGCCCAGGGTCACATAGCTAAGAAGTATCTGAAGCCAAATTTGAACCCAGGACTTCCCATCTCTGGACCTAGCTCTCGATCCACTGCATCACAGAACTGAACCCTCCAATTCACTTTTGAAAGAGAGAAGGTGTCATCTCTGTTGTCTTTGGGGAATAGAGGGAAGAGAAAATAATTAGGTTTAAAAAAGACACTGATTAAAAGGGATTAAAGGATGAAGAAGGGTCATATCTCCAGGTAACAATTTTATTCCTGTGTTTTTAGGTCTTCACTTAATATTACATAATGATGATAGAAAGGCCTTTGCCTTCTGTCTTCTAAGACAGAAGAGTGGCAAGGGCTAGGCAATCTGGGTTAAGTGACTTGTCCAGATGGAAAGGCATTTGAACAGTCTCATCTAATTAGCCTACCTTTTGTGCTTTTACTGACTTGGGGCTTAATTTTAGTCATGGAGGGGTGGCATAAATTGTTCACTGGCCCAGGCTCATAGACCCACTTTTGATTGTTCCTTCCCCATGCTATCTGTTCTCCATTAAAGAAGATAGCACCCTGCCTTTGGCCAGATCAGTGTAGGGATACAATATGGGAGGAATGAATGCTGAGCTGAAAGTCAACATACTGGAGCTGCCATCTTGGTTCTACCACAAAAAGTTGCATGATCTTATACAACTCAACTTGCCTCTCTAGGACTTCCCTATCTCATTCATAGTCAGTGACTTCTGAGGTTCCTTTAACTCTAAAATTATTTAAATTGCTTTTAAGGATAGAGACTGGATCTCTGATTTGATTGCAATTGAGATCTCCCAGATGAGAACAATCTCTCTGAAATTTCAGGTCCTTGGGCGTTGCTCAGGGCAATGGGTGCTTAATTGACTTCCCTTTGATACTGCCTACATGGATGACTTTGGGCAAGTCAAGTCATGTCTTCCCAGAGTTTCAGTTTCCTCATCTTGGGATTATAATATCTTTATTACTTTCTTCATAGGGCTGTCCTGAATATTCATTGAGTTATCCTCAACCAGCTTCAATTTCCTTATCTGTAAAAGGTGGAGGTCCAAGGAGAAGTGAGACCTTTGGTATCTCCTCCATAATGTTATTCAGAAGAATAATTGAGTCAATACATGAGATGATGTGCAGATTTTTATAACTATCATGGGATATTATCTTAGATATTAAAGCCATGGGGGACACAGTGGACAAAGAAGGAGCCAGAGAGGCAGCATCTGTCAGAAGGTGGATTTGAATTCATCTTCCTAGCTCTCAGACCTTTTCTCCATTCGCTATACCATGCTGACTTTCATGAATAGCTTTGGCATATTTCAAAATAACCCATGTAGTTCCTGTTATTTTCTCCAAGCTCTGCTTTCCATATTTCAGTCTGATCTGATTGACTACATATTCATGATAAAACTAAGGGAGTTCATGAATACATCAATCCATGTGTGGATAATGGTTTTAGCCTCCTAATGGCTCTCTTGAGTCTGGTGTCTTCTCCCTTTAGCCCATCCCATCTATGCAACCTAGCAAGGCAATATTCCATCATCACTACTGTGATTGCATTATTTTCCCTTTCTGAAACTTTCAATGTCTCCCTCTTTTGTGGATAGAAGAACTCCTAATTGCAGGCTTTGCTTTCTTTCCCAATACTAGCACCCACTTTCCCACATATACTCTCCTTGCTCCAACACTTCAAAGATCTGTGGCCTAAGTAGTCAGGGTCCTTCCTCCACAAATGCAGTTCACGACCCTACCCAAAACTCAGGATATGATATCTTAGAATTGCCAAGACCAAAAAAAAAATTTAATCCCATTTCATCCACCAGGGAACTCAAAACATCATGGTAACAGTGTAATGATGAAAATGTAGGCTCAACTCCCTCCAGTGCTGTTTATTGTCTGTATGATCTAGAAAAATTATTTAATGTCCTTCAGTTTCCTCATCTATAAAATGGGAATACTGGACAGATGGCCTTTGGGATGGATCCCTAGAGCACTAGATATAAGAGCCAAAAAGCATTTTCAGCATAATAGATCCTGTTATTTGGACTCTACTAGAAAAGTTCTCTTGTACCTCTAAGATAAAAAAGTGAACTGTCTGACATTTAAAACCCTCCACAACCTGGTCCCAACTTCTATTTTCCAGTGTTTTGCATCACTTCTCTCTTTTGTGCTATCATCCAGCCAAACTGCCTTTTACTGGTTGTCATACAGGATGTTAATTTTCCTGCCCTCTCCCTTTGCACACTGGTGGTCAGTCCTCCTACAGCTTGAACCCATCACCCATACCTCCACTTCTTAGAATCCTCAGTTACTATTAGCTCTTAGCTTAAGCATCATCTTTTACATGAAGTTATTCCCAATTCCTCAGATCAACCGATAATTCATCTCCCTCAAAATCACCTTATCTTGATTTTGCAAACATATACACATATGTTGTAAATAAAATGAATGCATGTCTATGTGTTTTTGTTATATATACACACACATGAAAAATGCTACCCTTTTCCCTATCAAAATGGCATTTAGTGAAAGAGAAAGAAAAAGGACCTTTGTATAGACTAAGAAAACACTAAGAAAATTAGCTTGAAGAAAAACAATTTGGAGAAACCCTGAAAGAAAAAGAGACCCTTAGCTAAAAGTGCTTGAAGAGAGACACAGACAGTTCTGAGAGAACCTGAGAGAAAGCAGCCCTTTTGAGGTAAAAGTACTTACCTATATAGTAAAGGGGACCACAGTGTTTTGTTACATTAAATAGCTACATTTAAGACTTTACCCTTTATAACTGAGAAAATGAGTCCAAAAATCATTCTAGGCTAAGTATATGTTGACTGTGTCATGGGCGAACAGAAATGTGAATTTGGTGTTATTAATTTAGGATGGAGATAGCTCAGTACACATGAGGAGGTCTCGACCTGAGCTAGGAAATTAAAAGCTGAGACATCAGAAGACAGGAAGTAAAAGAGAACATGGAATTGAGGGAAGAGTGAAGCCAGCAGAAGTGGAAAAGGTCTAAAACAATAAGGACCGCTTCAAGCTAAGCCCAACTGAGTCCTGATGACTAGAGACAGAAGGGCTCTGCAGTTGATTTGAGGGAGCTGATCTGAGTTAATGAAAAGGAATCCATGGATTTATATATACATTTATATGTGTTCATAGATGTATGACTGTGACCACACATGCACTTTACAATCCACAAGAGGATTACTGATGGATTTTATGTACATCTACATGTATATCGATATACACCTATCCTTACCTCCAAAATGTGTATAGATCACACATCGTCCTATAGATGAATATGTTATAATCCTCCTACATATAGATCACTAATTGTTTTATTGTAATGTACATATGTATATTACTCATCTTCCTATAAAGATATGTGTGTATATCTAGATGTGGATATATACATGTCCATGACACTAATCCCCCTGTAGTTGTTCAGTCATTTCTCAGTTGTGTCCAATTTTGTGACCCCCCTCCTGGGTTTTCTTGGCAAAGACATTTGAGGGGCTTGCCATTTCCTTCTCCAACTCATTTTACAGCTGAGGAAACTGAGGGAAACTGGGTTGAGTGACTTGCCCAGGATCACACAGCTAATAAGTGTCTGAGGGCAGATTTGAACTCAGGAAGATGAATTTCCCTAACTCCAAGCCTGCCACTCTATCTACTGTGCCACCTAGACACATGCCCCAATCCCCCTATAGCAATTGTATGGATGTATATTTATATGTATGTATATATACACATATATTATTATAATATAACATTATTAAATATATTAATATATCCAATAATATATTTAATTGTTTTAATTTAATCTAATTATTCTATAGACATGTGTGTATATTACTAATCTTCCTTTAGATATGTGTGTATATATATATCATTAATGCATATCTATGTATATATTTTGTGTATAGGCATGCATATACATATGTTTATAACCATGAAAACTTTGATTATAAGCTAGAAATTACCTTCATTTTAAAAATTAAGTATGAATATATTTATATATAAACATATGTATACATGCACACATATATATCTTCCTCTAGATTATAAACTTTTTTGAAACAAGGACTGTTGGATTTTTGTCTTTGTATCATCAGAACCTAGCCCAGTGACTGGGAAATTATATTGGTATTTATTGAACGTTTGTTGATTGGTTGAGTAAATGAATCAAAAAAGATGAAAAAATATTCATTTGCTATCTATTGTGAATTTTTGTGGAACGTGTTATTTAAAGAGGATGTCCACTTTATGCCCTTAAATCTACCTGCAGAGACAAACCATATGACCAGAAAGATGACTGACAATTTCCGCTGGTATTTTACATGCCAAGTAAAAGGAATCAAAAATGAAAATTCTGTAATTATGAGGGCACCACTTAAGTGATAGACCTTCCAACTCAAACAGCCCCAAGAAATTCTTTGATCTGGCTCTCTGCTACCAAGTAGGGAAGACAGCCTCGTCCTCCTTCTGAAGAGGGGGCAAATGAGAGGGCGGGTCATTTTTTAAATGCTCAGGCTCATGAGGTTAGTTATCTGGTAGAATGTTAACCACTTCCCCAATGCTGGCCATCCAGGGACACTCTTCTCTCTTCATTCCACTGTTTCAAATAACAGCAATAATAATAACTGACATTTAACTATAATTTCTGTTTCATGTCATCCTCACAACAACCGCATGAAGTAAGTGCTCTCAATATCCCCATTTTATAGATGACAAAAATGAGACTCAAAAGTAAGTGACTTTCCAGGGTCATACAGATACTAAGTATCTAAGGCAGAATTCAAAACCCAATCTTTCTACCTCAAGGTCCAATAATAGTTTGTATTTATTTTTTGTTTTCATCATCTGATTTTTTAAAACCTTTACCTTCTGTCTTAGAATCAATATTAAATATCAGTTCCAAGGCAGAAGAGTGGTAAGGACTGGAGAAGTGGAGTTAAATGACTCCTCCAGGGTCAAATAGCTAGGAAGTATCTGAGGTCACATTTGAACTCAGGATCTTCCATCTCCAGACCTAGATCTCTATCCACTGGGCCACCTAGCCGTACCTCTGCCATTTTTTTTAATTCAATGATCAAACTGCCAAAAATCTACTAAAAACTTTGCCATCTTATCTCCTGTTCCCTTCTGCTCTTCAGCCATGAATGAGTTCAATTTGTCTGAATCATTGAATGCCTAGAAAATATAAATGTTATTAATAACAGTGCCATTTACATGGCACATTTTAGCCTCCCAGCAAAACAGATCTTATTATTTCCGTGTTCCATAGAGTGGACCATAAGGCTCAGAGATCAAGTGATTGTCACATTGGCACAGCGCTAGTGTTTGATGGGAGACTTTAATTCAGGCATCCCTGGCTCTAAATCTAATATCTTTTCTGCTATATGAGATTGCCTCTCAGTATTCTTAAGGACACATCCAAGCCCTGATCCAGCATTCTAGATCTTCCTGTCTATGGTAGAGATGACGTTTCCTCACAGATGCATTTCCAAGGAAAAACCATGGAAATGGAGAGAAGGAATATTTTGGAGGTTCTTTCATTCTGCTTCCCCTGCCCCCATTTCTTGCCAGCTTCCCTCAGGAACAGGACGTGTGAGCATGTGCTAATGGGCATGGTGGCATCAGAAGGTCCTCTTCTATTTGTTTCCATCTGAAATGCATTTATTTTATAACCCAATTAAAAACCCTGTGTGCAAAGATAAATAAAAACCATGTGGATGTTGCCACATACATGGCTCTCTAGGCTCCATTTGGACCCACTGATAAATGGGAGGAAACACATTGTGTGGACGGATGCAATTAGCTGAAATGCTATATTTTTGGCCTCCGATGATGTCTGTTTACATTCAATCCCCACCTGAAAACCCGTCCTCGTTTGAAAGCAAACTATAAAATCACGGCTGTGCAGATGGCCCCCGTTTGGCTGGTACTGACGTGCCAAAACACCTTTCCAATGTTACATGGAAGTGTTGACTTCTTCACTTGAAATCTCATTTTGTCATTTTTAATCACCACGAGCAAATGCCACGCTTAATAATAACTCTCTGTTCCTCCATAATGCCTTTCAACGGAGGACCCGAAAGCACTTTGACAAACATTAATAAGCAAGTCCTCCCAACGGCTCCCTGGGCAGTCATTGCACAGGCTGAATTGTAACACCAAGTGGCGAGGCAGCATTTCTGAATCCACCGAGCACCTGGGTCTGGAAGGGAGGGAACGAGATGATCTCCCTTGTTTCTAGGACCCTGAGCCTTCCCACACTTCTCAAGAGGACCAGAGTCTAAAGGCAGTAAATAGCACTTCTCCCAATAAAGTGCATCATTATTAAGGGTCATGCTTGAGGAATCGTGGCATTTGTTAATGTTTTATTTGTTCTATTTCCTTCCTTTCTTTGAATATTTGCTTTTCTAAGCCATCCTAGTAGGGAAGAGGTAGCCCTTAGAGGGCAAAGAATCATCCTGGGACAGAGTTGGAAGAGATTTCAGAGATCTTACTGGCCAGCCCTTCTCTTTTATCAGGGGAGAAAGTAGCCATTCGAGGACAAAATGTTTTCTGCACAACATCCCTGGGAGATAGTTATTGGAAGTGTCATTATGCCCATTTTAAAGAGAAGAAAACTGGCACTCAAAAATGAAGTGACTTGCCCAAAGTGACATGGATGGTTAGTGGCAGAACTAGGACTGGAAGGCAAGTTTTCCAGCTTCCTGTAGAATATCCTTTTCAGTCATTCATCCTGACCTAAGATCAAATCTTACACATCTTAATGTGTAACTTAACTAGACGAGGAGGAGGAAGAAGAGGAGGAGGAAGAAGAGGAGGATATGATCTGTTTTTTCATCTCTATGCTAATGCACACTACTTACCATCAAACTGTTAGAAGAAAAGTACTTCGCAAACCTTAAAAGATTATAAAATTGTGAGTCATTTCTATTGCCTTGATACTGGGATTTCATCCAGTTGTGTTGTCCCTCCATTAGTACATTTCACAAAATCCAGCCTTGCCTTCTTATTCTATGTAATTCATGTTGCCATAAACTTTTCTTTTCAGATTGATCCCACATATTGGAATCTTCCTGCAGGTTTTATAACACTTTGCTGACAACAAGGCAACACAATGAACTCTTTATTAATGATCCTTCCCTTTTTCCTGTACCTCAAACTTCTTCCAACTCCAGGAACGTTCACTGACCATCTCCCTTGTCTGGAATTCTCTCCCTCTTTCCCTTGACTTTCTGATTTCTGTCAAGTTCTAGCAAAATCTACCTTCTGCAAAAAATGTTTTCCAAATCCCCTTCATTCTCATGCTTTTTCTCTGAGATTTTTTCCAATTTATCTTGTTTGTAATTTGCTCGTAAATAGCTGTTTGCATGTTGTCCCCCCGCATCAGACAGTGAACTCCCCAACAATAGGGACTGTGTTGTTGTTGTGATTGTTGTGATGGTGGTGATGATGGTGATTGTTGTGAAGGTAGGAATTGTTTGCCCCATTTTGTATCATCAGGGCTTGGCACAGTTCCTCACATATATATAGTGCTTAAGAAATGCTGGTTGACAGACAGCCCATGCCTCTAAACCTAAGCTTCTTTGTCTGTAAAATGGTCACGATAATCATATTTTGCTATAGTTAATGTGAGAAAAAAGTATTGAAATCAAAAAACATACAAATTGGAATTATTATTATAAAAACTATCATTTGCCATAATGGCTAAAAATGTATAAAGGGGACCCTTCAGTATTTTGTTTTTGAAAGATATAACTTAAAGACAGAGAAGTGTCCCATCAATGTTAAAGGAAAAAAAACCGCTTCCCTTGTATCTTAGAAATGATACAAGTCATGGTTCCAAAGCAGAAGAGCAGGAAGGGCTAGCTAATTGGGGTTAACTGACTTGCTCGGGGTTCATGTTTCAATCACATGCATTCTAAAACCTCTTTTTCCCTTTTCTTTCCCTTAGTATTCTGGTCAGCTAGAACTGTAAATTCTCTGTTTGTTAATTATTCAGACCCTCTCCATTTCTCCCCCCATTTATTTTCCCATCTCTTGATAATCCCTCTGCTCACAAGATGTTATAGTGGAAAAGAGAGGACGTCGATGAAGCCAATCAGTTAAGTTGTGAGTTGACAAGGACTCTGTTTTTGTGTTGTTTGGTTTAGCAGAGGAAGGCAAAGAATCTGACCAAAGGAAGAGGTGGGGATGCTTGGCAAATATCCTTCAACGAGGTTATACCTCTTTGGAGGGCCATACATAATTGCAGGCTGAGCGTACTGCTAGTCAAACCTCAATGAAGCATATCCTAGCTATTGTCTCAACAATCTAAAATGTTCCTGGCCCAGCTGTGTCTGTTAAAAAGTTAGTCAGCAGGTGCTGTTTTGAAAGTTGAGCATAATTCAAACTATAATGTCTGCAATCAATCAAACTTTGGCCCAAGCAGGAGAAAAGAAGATGACATTTTATCAATCCGTGAACCTGAATTGATGGATCTCGTTTTAGAAACAAACTTTGGGGCATTCACGGAAATCAGACCCATAATTCAGCAAACATGTCCAGTATAATCTTCTGAGGATACTCACGGCTCCCAGTGGAAGGAGGAAAACAAAGTCATTCTGCAGTCGCCCCATCCTGAAGTAGCCGGAGTGGAACTTATTAGCATTCCTCCTCAAAATCCAGGTACATGACATGTTCACAAGAGGTACGATCAGAGGAAGAGCTCCAGAGGAACTTGGGAATGTGAGACTCTGCACAAGGAAGCATTCTTATTAAGATAGGCATGTCAATCAGAGTCAAGTTTCCAGAACTCCAGCTTAAATCCATTACCCCTGGATGTAACCTGTTTTCTTTTTTCCCCGTGCTGAAGGAATCTTGAATCTGATAAAGGAAGTCCAATCAAGGACAGGACACTCAAGGTAATAAACTGTCTCCTTTTGACAGGTTGGGGCCCGCTACAATCATTTATTTCTTCTACAGACATTTTTGTTTCTTTTATCTGAAGAATTAGACCAAAAGTATGATTACCTGGAGGAGAAAATAAGTAAGTTTAGAAATGAAGGGGGCTTTTCATTTTCTCTAGCGTAGCCAAAGTGACTGATTCTATCCCACTTGTAATGCTTTCTTACGGATCATAGCTCAAGAGCTGGAAGGATCCTTCAAAGTTATTTAGTCCATTTCCCATCATTTTATAAATGGGGCCACTGATGCTCCAAGTGGGGAAGCATTTTGTCCAAGGTCAAACAGAATAGTGTGGCAGAGATACGGTTTGAACCCAGACCCTCTGATGCCAGATACATTACTTGTTCTCCTGCATCACTCTGTCTCCAAAGGCATATTCTCCTTGTAGGAGTTTTAATATTGGGGAGGGGGGCAGAATTTACGATTCAATACATTAATGAGTTAGGCATCCCTGTCTTTAGGATTGATCTTTCTATTTTAAAAAATACATATATCTTCTAGAGGGTTTAATGGAAGCACCACCACATTTTTAAAAAATGAATCTAAAATGATATAATTATATTAGCATACAGAGAGTTTTGAGCAAAGTACTTTATAAATTATAAAAGGATATGGACTAGATCAAGAATGTGATTGACAAAAGGAATTATCAGGGGAAAAAAACTATCTCTCTCAACATACGTTGGCACCTTTTCTACAACTGATAGTCTTAGAAAGATCCCTCAAATCAACTGACTTGCCTAGGATTCCACATCCAATATATATATATCTCAACAGCAGGACTTGAACCTAAAAACAAGCCTTCCTGCTTTCAAGCTCACACCTCTATCAACTATCTTCAGACAAATAGCCAAAAAATGATCTAAATGTCAGACATTACCAGTAGCACTTGAGGAAAATAAGACAAAACAATGAAAGAACCCCCGCCCTCTCATGTTCTACTGATATGATCTTGGCTATTTCCTCAGAAAATATAGACAGAAGAAACATGGGATGCAGTCTAATGAGGAGGCGCTGATCCAAGAAACTAATTTCTCTGAGCTGGTATAGCTCAGGGTTCTTTTTTCACTCTTTCGTTGTTCTCTCGATAGGAGAAATAGCCCTTCCTGGAAGGTACCTCATGGGCATTTTCCATTTTAATATTGTTCAGTGATTCCCATAATCCCTGGACAGAAATGTCTCCAAAACGTAGCCTCCCCAGGACACAGAGGCACAGAATTCACTCCTGGGTGTCTGGTCAAATGGAATCCCCAGAAGGCCACAAACACTAATACAGGAGGAGTTCGACATGGAATCCTTGATAATGCCATAAATTATATAAGCATGCGAAGCCTGAGACCCACCCCCACTTCACATCACTGCTAGTTCACAGACCCCAAATGATATTCTTTTTATGTTCCCCTGACCAGCCCAATTCACAGGCTACTACAGCCTACTGCTCCATCTTATATTGTGACTTTGATATAATTACTGTCCCCACTCAAGTGTCAATCCTTATGTTTTTATTGTGTCCTTATTTTGTGTTTTCCCCCTTTTATACCGCAGCTTGCTTTGTCCTACCTTTGTCCTATTATGCTCTGCTATTTGTGACATCTAGTGGGATAGTCATGGAACTCCCAATTCATGAGTAATTATTGCCATTAACTTCCTCTCCTTCCTCCTTAACAATATCACCCGAACACCTTCTGCCTATCACAATTTAGCTCTGGATGCTCATGATGGCTCTTCCCCCCAAAGCGCAGCCTCCTATGATGTGGTAGGTTCCAAGCTATTTTACATATGCTGGAATTGTGCTCTCTGCCCTCTTATCACAAGCAGAAATATGGTGGCGACTGGCAGCATCTCTGTCAAGGGTAATGAATGTGGTGCCAGCCCCAGATGCACGGCCAGAGATAGTGTGTACTTGGCAGGGAGATAGATGGCTCAATGTCATTTACCAAGGAATAGGAACTGCAGACAAGTGAGAGCCTGCAGTCTTGGTAGAAAAGCATGAAGTCCCGATCAACTTGTTCTAGTTCCTGATCTTAAGTGCTCAGTGCTCTACAAAGGACCGTAATTACTCAGGGAGGAAAGGAGTAAACGCAAAACTGCTTGCCTTCCTCATTATCAGCAGGGAGCACTTTAATGCACTCTAGTCAACCTAGTTCTATAATAGGCTGATAGGCTTAATTCCTCCAAAGAACAACTTTTCTCTCCATAGGACTGAAGAAGACTTGTTACAAGAGTCTGGAGAAGATGCTATTTTACTTTTCTCAAGGGCTCTGTAGTAAAGAATTTGATTTTCAAAGTTGTGAAAAGGAAGATTCATAACAGAAAGCTGTGATATTATCTAACACAAAAGGTTCTGTGGATTTTAGATAATCTCTGCATTGGAAGAAACATCAGCTCTTTCTACAAGGGTCAATTGGAAGAGCCAAAGAAAGAGATACCCAAGACCTGAGAATGGCCAACTAGGCATATTCACTTTGGAGCAGGTTGCCTATTGTATAAATGTAGGTTTTTTATGTAATGTACCTTAATGGCCTAGTCACATCTCCTGAATTTAAAGGCACAGGTAGCTGGAAAGCTTAACCTCCTTGTAAGAAGTCAGGCTTTAATCAAATTTATGAAAATTGATAAGTTTGAAAAATGACTTTGGACTTCATCCACATGCATGTAATACAGTGACATATCCCCTACCTATTCAGCCAATCAATTGATCAGTAATTATTCTACAACCTAATTATGTATCTAGAGCTGGAAAGAACTTCAGATGCCACCTAATCTAACTCCCTTATTTTGCAGATAGGGAAACTGAGACTCAAGGCAATAAAAGTGAATGTTGGAAATATCAGAAGTGAGATGAACATTTACTGATACAAGGCACTATACTCTGTCCTTCAGTAAATAAAAAAAAACTGGGATAGATCTCTTGATTCCGTATGGCATGAAAAAACACATAAATAAATATAATATCAAGTAGCATATGACAAATGCCATAGGGAAAGGTGCAAAGTTCATCTTTTAAAAAAATTCAAAGAAAATGAAGATTATTTCTAACTAGAGATATCTGGAGTCACAGAAGGATTTGTAGAGATGGTTGCAACTAAATTGAGACCTGAAGAATGAATAGTAATTTGATATGAAAAGATAGAGATGAGTCTAATGACACTGGCTCTGAAAATCACCAAGACAGGAGAAGATGTGTAAAGACAAATCACAAGGAACATGTTAGAGGACATAGGAAGAGGTTGGATTTCTGCATAAGACACAATAGAAACTTCAGTTTGCAAGAGGGCTTTGTCAAGAATCAAATAAATCATGGCTCTAAATCTGTTGGAAAAGTTAGCTTGGCACGATACTTTCAGAAAACTTAGAAAGGCTTACATGAACTGATGTAAAGTGAAGTGAGCAGAACCAGGAGAACATTGGCCACAGTAATAAAGATGATCAGATGGGAGGGAGGGGAAGAGCTTGGAACTCAAAAAAAAATTTTTCAAATGAATGTTAAAAAGTCATTTTAGATGAAGAAAATAAAGTATTACTAAAAAGAAGGGGGAAAAGTTAGCTTGACCACTCTTCAGGGTAAGAAGATTATTATAATGAAATTATGCCTCAGTCTAAATGGTAGATATGGGAATGCAACAAGACACATGTATATTTCTTCAGAGCCTCTGATGAAGTTTTCAATGTAATTTTTGTGAAAAAGAAAACAAGATGGGGGCTAGTTGATATTAAACTAAGATTTGAAGTAGGTTGAATGACTGTACACAAAGAATAGTAAGAAAAGGTTTAAAATCCATTGAAAGACACATCTCCAGGTAAGTTTCCCAAGGATATGTGTTTAGTCCTATACTGTTTAAGAGGTTTTTCTATCAATTGAATACAAACATAGATGGTACCCTTGCCACGTTGGCATATTGGATGACAAAGATGGGCTGGGAAAAAGAGCCATATCTTTAACATGACATAAAATAAATATAATTAGAAAATCCTCCAGTTGCCCTCCCCAAAAATGTCCTAATTAAAATCCCATATTCTACAGAAAGAATTTCCCTGTGCTTCTTAATTCTAGTGTTTTTCTCTGTTGATAATTTACTATTTATTCTATACATAGATATTTGTTGGCTTGTCTCCCCAATTTGATCATCAGCTCCTAGAGGGTAAGGACTATATTTTATCTCTTTCCCTAATTCTTAGCATAATGTCTGACACAAACGAGGCACTTAATTAGAGTTTATTGACTGACTGACCAAAATAAATCAATTTCATGAATATAGGAGGAGGGAGATGTGGCTAGATATCAGTTCATTTAAAAAGGATCTGGGGGGATTTAATGGACTGTAAACTCAATATAAGTAGGTGGTATTGCATAGTAGTTTAAAAAGTTAACATGATCTTAAACTTCATTGAGTAGCACAATATCCAGAAAAGGGAGGTGATAGTCTAAAGTCATGTATTCAGTTTTAGGTGGCCACATTTAAGGGAGAATATTGATAGATTGGAGTTTGACCAGAGATCAAACATGTGGTGATGACACTGATGCTAAAAGATGGTAAGTTATAGAAGTTTGGAGAGCTTAAACCAGATAAGAAAAGTATTTAATATTGGGAACAAGACACTAATTCTATGTTCCAGGAATCATGGAAATAGAGTAACATGAGCAAAAACACTGAGGTTGGAAATTACAAAACAGACTTTAGCATAGCACACAGGCAAAGGATGAAAAGAAAGAGGAGGAGAAGGAAGTGAAGGAGGAAGAAACCAGAAAGCAAAGTTAGAGATGTTCTGGCAAGAATTCCTTAACAGGATGAAGTTAGATTTGATCATTTCAGAGACATGTGACAATCCATAAAAGTGACAAGAAGTAGTGAAGAGTAGGAAGCTGGGTCCAGAATACCCACTGTGGAAGTTTGGCTATAAAAGGGGAAAAAGAAGAAATAGAACAGTAAACAGTAGAGAGTTTTTCCAAGATAAGGGAGAACTTTCCACCATAAAAGGCAAAGGATAAGAAGACATTCCAAGAAGATACTTCATTTCTAACAAGATGATGACATGATAGATTGGAATAAGTTCCTACAGAGTAGAAGAGGAATTGGAGGTAAGGCCAAAGAGAGATATGTTTTCTCTTGTTAAAAAATGGAAGAAATAGGTGAAGATGAAGATGAAAAATATGCTGAGATACAAAAGAAACATGAAGGGGCATCGTAGCACTGGTCCAAGAGTCAGAGAACTGGAGTTCAAATTCTACTTTAGAATAATCCTACTTTTGTTTCACTATACAAGTCATTTCCCTTCCTTAGGCCACAAAATGAGGGTGTTGGAACAAATGGCTTTTGATGACTATTCTGAAGTTCGTATTTTATGACCTTGATCTTTTCAAGAAAGTAGATCTGAAAGTATCTGTTCCTCTTAATATTCTGATTAAAATGAAATCAAAATAGAAATAATATATGTTGTACTTGCTTTGGGTCCTATCTTATTTTATTCATGCCTAATTTCCTTTCATTATAATTCCATATTGAGAAAGCCCCGGTACATGCCAGGATTTGTATGATAAGAGAGTTCAGCACCCATAGTGACAGAGAAACCTGTAGTGTCATTTTTTCATATAAACTATTAGAAGATACAGCAACAAGAAAACTAGCCAACCCTCAAGACAAAGAATAAAAAGAAAATTAAAAGGACTGTGAACATTACAATCCCTCAAGATAAAGTTGGTATTATTTCCCCAAAATTCCTCTCTCTTAGAGTCTTTAAAAACACCACCTTTCTTGCTTTCATAAAATGACATTCATAATCCTAAGAATGTCTCCTATGTACCTTTCCCTTTTATCTCTAATTAACAGGGTTTGTTTCTTTTCTAATGCAGGGTATTCTATGTATTGTCAAAAATACATTTTGAAAAGGGATTACAGTCCACATTAAACGTCAAGTCTCTTGAGGACTCAGAATATGAGGAGAAGAGTAACCAAAGCCTTGGAGCAAAATCTGAAACCAAAGGCTTAAAGGAAAACCGTGAAATTTGGACTGAGTTTCCCAAAAAGCTTACTGAAGAGTTCAATCATTTTAGCCAAACTAGAATCAAATTGGGAGGGAAGATCCTAGCCTGAAGGTGATTACTGTAAGGCAGAGTTGGGTTCTTCATTATTTATAAACAACTATTGTTCAAAGAGTGTCTGTGGAATCACTGAGTGGTATTATTTATAACGAGAGCTTTACAAAAGTGGAATGGTCTTCCTGGAGATATAACAGATTTCTCTTTCCCAGGAAGTCTTCAAGAAAAAGCTAGATGATTCTTCTCTATATAAAACCCCATACCTTCTGTCTTAATATTGGTTCTAAGACAGAAGAGTGACAAGGGGTAGGCATTTAGGGTTAAAGCAACTTGCCCAGGGTCACATAGGTAGAAAGTGTCTGATACTAGATTTGAACCCAGGAGCTGATTTCCAAGCCTGGCTCTATCCACCTAGCAGCCCCTGGACTTGATGGGTTTTGAAGGTTTATTATATATAGTAAGGATTCCTTTTTAGAGTGGGTTGGACAATGAAGTCCTTTCTAACTCTCAGATTGTGAAATTCTATGATATTCCTTTCCTCTTTCATAATCTCAGTTTTCTTGTCATTTGTGAGTAATTGCTTTTTGTCAATAAAAGTCTAGAAATTTTGGAAATCCAATGTGCTCTAGAGGCAGCAGAGATAAAACACTGGATTTGGAATCAAGAATATCTGGGTTCAAATTTCACCTCCTATACTTCCTAGCTGAGTGACCATGGCCAAATGATTAAACTCTGTATCACAGTATCTTCATTTATAAATTGGGGGTGAAGTAGGTGTGCATATGATAATCTCAGAGGTCCTTTTCAGCTCTAAATCTTGATCTATGACTTTTCCATATTCATAGAATATAGCTCTAAAAATAGACCTGGCAATTTCCTTTGAAGGATCTATGTTCCAGAGACAGGATTTTAGTTCCACACATCAATTCCCTCTGGCCCCAGACTTTTTTTTTAAGAGTTATGACTTTTCTAATAGTACTCCCAGTTCACTTTTTTATCCTCCTTGTAGGCCAACTTTTAATATTTTTCAGTTCTATTATTCTTTTCTCAATTCAGGCACTTCTTCAATCAATACAAATTGTCTGTGTTCTCTATGTTTTGGTAAAATGTCTTTAGAGTTTCTATAGCCAGAATATATATTATGCTATGATCAACTAGGTATGGGCTAAACCACTTGAATAGATACTATCTCATGACCTAAATCATATTGAACAAAAATCTGCAATTAGCACAAACCAGGCAAGATGCAAATCACTGCACATTTTAAAGCTATATCTGGACAGCCAATCTGAGGCCTTATGTGTTAGAGTTTCTATTTTAACTCTTTTCATGTAGAATGAAAATTCTGCAGGAATCTTTTTTCCAAATATTCATCTCATTGAAAAATTGCAAGGTTCATAACTTTCGAGTCATTCATGTTTCCTCCCCCTCTATCATTCTCCTTTACCGCCACTCTGGTATTCAAACAGTTGTCAAAATCCTCCCAGCATTTCTTAAATCTTTCCCACTTCTCTCCTCTCATGTAACCACCACCACCCTTGCTCATCCCTTCTCACCTGAAATATGATCACATCTCTGACTATAGTCTCTCTCCTCTTCCTTCTGTTTTAGTGGCAGCTAAGTAAAGAGAGCTGGACATGGAGAAAGGACCAACAGAGTTCAAATCAGCCTCGGACACTTAGTTGTCAAACTTTAAGCTAGTCCCTTGCCTTTCCAATCTCAGTTTCCTCATCTATAAAATGGATACAATAATAGGACCTTCTTCATAGGATTGTTATGAGGATTAAAAGAGTAATTTTAGTAATACTTAAAGAGTAAGAGTATTTAAGTAATACTTAAATGATTTTGAAAATCTTGAGGTACTAAGTAAATACTAGATATAATTATTTATTATTATCTTCATATTGACTATCTCAACATAGCTTTTAAAAATCATCTTCCTAACTGTGCAATATTCTAGTCCAAAATTTCTATTCTGCCTGTTGTCTCTAGGATAACATATTAAAAAAGCTCCTCAGCCCAGAAGTTATTACCATCTTCTCCCTGATTTCAATTTTCCTTTCCAACATTTTTTTCCTATGAATTGCCTTCATACACTGAGATAAAACCAAACCCAACATTTCCCAAACTAGCCAGGCCATCTCCTGCTGCCTTCCATGTTGCAAACGTCTATTTGAAGCATATTCCTTCCTGTCCTTTGCCTTTCAATGAACATTAATCTTCCTTCAAGCTTCAGCTTCACTGTCCTGGCCAACTGAGGTCTTCTTCAATCATCCAACTTGTTGGTGTTCTTGTCCTTCTAATATAACCTTGCATGATCGCTATCCATAGACCTATGGTGGTCTTTTTCACTGATCATGCACAGAGAATGTAAGCTTCCTGAAGACATGGGCCATCTTATTGGAGTCTTTTTTTTTTATTCCCAGCATTTGTTCTCCATGTGCTGGGAATAAAAGGCTACACAGAACAGGTGCTTAATCCACTGAATTCTAGGTCATCTAAGTAAGTAACTTAAAAAATGTGTCCATTTGAAAAGTACACGTAGTTGCCAGCAAGGTTTCATAATGGTAAGAGCACTAGAGTTAAGAGTCAAAAAGACATGAATTCAAATTCTGCTTTTGACATTTAAGAGCTTTATAGCCCCAAACAATTTCCTCTTTTGTATAATGACAACAAGAATAATACCTACCTCCTAGGATTTTGTAGATAAAATTTTTAAATTGTTCTTATTGTCATTATACTATAATATAATTCTTATTGTCATTATACTATAATATAATTTAATTATAAACTATAAAACTTTAGAAAAATACTTATCATTATCATTATCATCATCCCTCTTTCTAGTTAAAGTGCTTCTGATAAGTTACAGAAAAAAATTGTGACTGTCTAGGGTCACTTTCGACCTCGCAAAGCAGTATCAGATGGCAGAAACAACCCTGGACTAAGGAGCCATAAACTAGTAGCAGTCCTGACTCTTTTGTGTGATTTTGGGCAAATTAATCAGTCTTGGGCTTCATTCTGATCAATAGTGAAGATCAAATGTGAACAATGGACACTATGGCTCCTTTCTCTTTAATAATTCTGTTCTATGAATGTTAAGTTAGCACAATGTCAGGTACAGAATGGGCTCTTAGTAAATGCTGATTTCAAGATCGGTTTTTCTTTGGGGGAACACAAGCTGATGGATCTTTAGTTAAATTTGCCCTTGTCCTCATAGGACACTCATAAGTGTCTCTTGGAAACAAAAAAATATATTTGTAATGAGTTAAAGATCAGAGACACAGAGGTAGAAAGGACCTCATAGATCATTCAGTCCAAACCTCTCATTTTACAAATGAGGTAACTGAGATCTGGAGAAATTAAATGATTTGCCCAAGATCATACAGGTCATATCATCAGAAACAGGGACCATGTCCTCTCCTAAAGCCAGTGCTGATCCCACAATAACAACACTGCCTCCTGTATCCAGATGACTAGAGAGGCATCTAACACTTGGAAAAGGCCCTAGTTTTTGAGTCATAGATTCTGGGTTCAAAATCTTGCAACTGTGTGACATTCAGCAAGTTGCTAATCTTCAGTTCCCTTCAGATGGCTTTAGTTCCCTCATCTTTAAAATAAGGAGGTCTAAACTCTGACGTCCCTTCTGCCTCAAAACCTATAACTCTACAATGAATAATTCCATGATCCCAAGTATCAGAGATCTCAAGTAGGCTAGATTCTTTAATAATATAGTTTGTAAACGAAGTTAGAACAGGAGCTATGCCTAAGGCTTGTTCCTTCGTTTTCTTCATTTCCCACAAAGCCCTTGGAAAACCAGTTTTGACATCTGACAAGTTAAAAGAGAAATAGGGCTGGCTTCGATCACAGCCAACCCCCTCTTCCATTTTTCATTGTGGCTTCAAGGCAGACCCCAAATCCAGAAATCCAAAATTAATCTACATGACAAGTGCAGAGGGAGAGCCTTCCTTTAGGTACCCAACAAAGAAGGAATAAAAATAGTTGCTCAATTCCCTCCCTCCCTGTATGTTGCTTCACACTCCTCACCAGTCATTTTGTTTTATTATTATTTAAGGTGAAAGTAAATGTTATAGATAAGTAAATATAGACGAGGAAATACTGCTGCTAGTTCAAGGTATGCAATAGGTCATAGACCAAGCTGGTGTTTTCAGATATAGCAGGCTCCTCCATCTAGTCACATTGCTTCTATGGAATTGTAAAGCTGTTCCCAGCAAATAAATTAGATTTTACAACATGGCATGGTACAGAGGGGCAGACGCTAAGCACAGTGTATATCAAAATAGTGATGATGTTGCCTCACTTTTTCAAAACACACAAATAACAGAGGCTTGTTTCTCACATGAAAACATTCTTGGCTAATTGAGTTCTGGGATGTTCTCTGATTGCCTGAGTGTCAAGTTTCTTTTGTTTTTCTAACCTGCACCATATGATTACGTGTTCCAACATTAGAATGATTGTTCTGTTTCCTTTGTATTTTATCAAAGAGAACCAGTTAAAAATACTTTTACAGTAATAATCTTCCCAAGTTTAAGAGCCTCAAAGAGACTAAAATAAATATTCAGCACTACAATTGTGTAGGAAATGATGCCATATATCTTTGCTCGTGAATTCGGAAATTCTCATAAAACGCCATTATGCAAAATAAATCTTGCGCTGTAAATTATCTGTTAGCAAATGTTATTCTTCAATTTCACTTCCAAATTATCCCAAATGAATTAGTTCTTCATATTAAGCTGTCAGAATGAAATTTTACCTCCCGAAATAGAGACTGGCTTTTAAGAAAGAAGGAAACAGAATGGCCAGTCAGGGCCACCCCACGCCACTGCCGTACATAGCTACATTCCAGGTTCTGACACATATCTGGAAAATCATCAATGTTGTGTGATCAGGAAGGAATCACCAAAACGGGGTCATTTGTCTGGTCTTTTTAGCTGCATGACAGTATGGGAGAAAAGTCAAGCCAGTAAGGTCTTCTTACTTAAAATGAAATGAAGAATAGCAATAGCTTTAAAAAAAGGATATAGCGAAATAGAACCAGATTTGGGATTTTGCTTGGCACAGCTGCACAAGGTCATGGCCTCCTTGAAAAGCAGGGAAAGTTATGATTCAGTGTTACCAATAATGTGCAACTGATTAAAATGAAATTATTGGATTCTAAGCCTGGTATGCATCATGGTGACATTTTCCATTAATCTTTTTTTGGCTTTGAAATTAAAGTAAGAAGGAGTCTTCTGATGTGAGATAACCGGGCTGACACCCCATTTAGCATGAAGACAAACATATTGCTATCGTTAATAGGACATAAGCACTAATGCCAATCAGATAGTGGTTTCTTTTCATGTAACTGATGGATGGATATTCATATGAAAAGACGGTAAAGTGAATAAAGGTATGATTTTTTTAAACCCTCACTTTCTTGCTTAGAATCCATATGAAATATTCCAAGGCTAGGCATTTGCAGTTAAATTATCTGAAACCATATTTGAACCCAGGACATCTCATCTCTAGTCCTGGCACTCTACCTACTGAGCTATCTAACTGTCCATTTTTCTAAGATCTTGCCCCTCACTTTTTAAGAAAGAGTGTCAAAAGATAAAGACCCTATTGAAGGACACAACTATAAATTCAGTGTGCAACAAGAAGAGCTTCACTTGGAGAGACAAGACCTAAGTTCAAATCCTGACTCTATCATTTATTGGCTGCATAACCCCAGAAAGTCATTTAGCCATTTTAATTTCAGTAGAATGGATAAAATAATACTTGGGCTATAGTGTCAAAGTCTATGACCTTGGGAAAGTCACTTAAACTCACTCTCCTTCAATTTCCTTATTTGTAATTTGGGGATGATAACAATAACATCTACCTCATGAGTTGATTATGAGGTTCAAGTGAGATAAGATATGTTCAAGGCTCTGAAAACTTTAAAGTGCTATACAAATGCTAGATATTATTATCATCAATATCAATTTGGAGAAATAATATGTACTGAAAAATGCTAAATTTTGGCCATTGGCAACAATCAGGGTAGGGTGATACAGAATAAAAATGCAAATATATTCATATATGTATATATATATATACATAATATCTGTAATATATGAGGCAATGTATTAAAACATTTTGTAGACAGTATAGCTCTCTATAAGTATTTGTGGTATTACTGCTAGTATTTTCCACCCAGAACATAGAGCCATAGTAAGAAATTCCATTCTCAATTACCCTCTTGTCCCCTCTACACAAACTCAGCTGTTTCAAATGTAGGAATTGCTGTACTAAAAGGAGCAGAAAGTTGGTACTAACTGAAGCTTAGGCAGAAGGTTTAAGCAGGAAGAGATAACTTCATTTGTAAGAACTTCAAATATTACAAGATCATTGAATATGATTATTGAGCCAGATTAGAAAGTATTCCTTCTAGATGAGCTTACCCTCATTTTGGAGTCTTACGCTCTGGGTGCTTGTCCAATTCTAACCTGTAACTCCTACTTCTTCCCCCTTGAATCCCAATACTCCTGAATTGTTGATCTATTTCTCCACCATGGACAGATTTCCCACTTAGGATCCCAAAGTCCTGAAGGACAAAGCTATTTCTGGTACACAAACAGATCTTTAGCTTCTTGTTCTTCCTTCCTTTTAATGTCTTGATCACCAGCCTTTAGCTCTGTATCATCCTCCACTTGATTCTGACCCCTTGGCACTGCCACTGTTATCATACTCCTTGCCTCATTCTACTTTTTGAAAGCTCCAATCCGGCCTGGTTTTGGCCGAAGGGAATAATATACTTTAAAAAATAATGTTAATTGTTGGCAAAGACCAGAATGAGTGAAGGAAAGAAAGGTAGTTAGATGGGTCCTTTGAGCCTGAACTATTTCCTTTACACTTGTATCCTACAAAGTCTACTTGACAGCAAGTTATCAAACATACCAGAGCTGGTTTGATAATAGTTCATGTTCATTGGCAAACTCCAAAATATTTATGTGTGTAGAGAAGGGAAATTCAGAACATGATTACCAGTGACTATACTATATAGGATTGTGGGAGAAACCAGAAGGAAAGGTAGGAAATATATGTTCCCAAAGAAATGATCATCTCTGGAAATGGAAAAGGACAATCAAAAAAATAGTATTTATTAAACTCCTACTTTATACCAGGCACTGTAGTAAGTGCTGGGGATATAAGTAAAAAGAACAAAATAGTTCATTCTCAGCTTATATTCTAATAGAGGAAAGAATGAGTACATATACAAATACAATAAACATAAAATAAGCATACACACACAAAGCAGTATTTTGGCAGCTAAGAGATACAGTAGATGGAATACTGGATTCAGAATTTGGATTTGGAAGACCTGAGCAATTCCCACCTCAAATCCTCACTAGCTATCTGTTCCTCAGAAAACAATTTAACATCTCATTCTCAATTTCCCTATCTGTAAAATGGGGGTAATAATAACACTTGCCTCAAAGGGTTGTTGTAAGGATCAAATGAGATAACACACATAAATGCTTTACTAAACATAAAGGGTTATATAGATAATAGCTATAAATATAGTTGATATAGTAGTTAAGGAGGGAAAACCCTAGCAGTTCGAGTAATCAGGAAAGGCTTCATCTTTCTCCTCTCCAGTTATAGCAAAAGGATCATAAATATATAACTATAAGAGATCTCAGAATGCTCCGACACTATTAATTTTCAGATGAGGAAACTGAGGACAGAGATGGAAACTGACTTGCTAAAAAGGATAACGAAGGATATGGATGAGAGAAAGTATTCAAAACCAGATCTTTGGACTCCAAAGTTAATCCTCTTGCAACTTTGAAAACAAGTAGATCTAAAAGAGGTAGATGGATACAGAGGAGAAAATAATCTCTTTTCTAAACTAAAATACCCATTCTATGTCTCCTTTTGGACCCCAACTCTGATCTCCACTGACTTCCCATCCATCATCATCTCAAAGTATATTGCACATGGCGATCTAGTCAATAATTCATGGATTTTGAAAAAGAAATAAATAAGCAAAACAAAAACCCAGAGGGACAGGGAGATGAAGTCTTTTATTTAAAGTCCATGAATACCATAGAGTTGGAAATATGGCATTGCCTTTTGAAGTTATTCAGAGCTCCATATGTGGGATGGGATCCCTGAGGTGAAAGTCAGGTGAAGAACTCAAGGAAATAATGCGGAATCTTTCCTATAGTCCTATCTTCACTGCTAGATCATACAGTTCAAAATGTTCTCTCATCAATTTTTGATAAAAGCACAGAAACATGATTGCACCATTGGGCAAAGCAGAATTTATGATCTTGATCTAAATCATTGAATGAACACTTAATTTGGCATAAGCTTCTTCCTTATAATCCAATGAAAAACATTTTTGTTAAAAAAAATTCTCTTGTTAAGATAATGTTGACAAAAAGGGAAAGTTACTTAGGTATATCCCAAAGATCAAACCTAGTAGCTGCTAAATAAAAAAGCAAGGCCTGATATTTTACACTGAACAATTTGTTTATCATTAATCTTGGAAAGGGGGAAGATTTAAGTGCCCAGGTACAAAATTCACTTCTTGAACCACAAGACAACCATTTAAATCCATTTCAATATGTTTGTTCCCTTCATGAATATTTTATCATCCCTTTTCCTCCAAGGGATAAACATTCTTGGTCCTCTGGTCTCTGGCCTGATGCATCAAGACTGAATGAGTACATCCTTGTGTTCAACCTGCTGGACAATGCCCTTTTCAATCACATATCTATTTGCATTGATTCTGCTCTCCCATGAAGCAGAGAGACCTCACTGGGTTTGTATAATTCAGTTTTAATGATGTGAAATAGATGACTCGATATCAAAAGTATTACTTGGTTTCAAAATAATGAATGATATTCCAAACATTTCATAATTCAAATTACATTATGAAATTTTATATTCTTGGCTTCAAAAATATAATTGTATTTTTAAAATCATGAATCATAGTTTTCAAAACATTGCTCCATTAGGTTGGAAATGCAAACCTCATGAGGAAACTATACTTTCTGAAGCACATTATCAAAAAATATTTCTAAGATTTAACTCACAAAGTTTTTGTTGAGTGCCTACAATGGGGCAGTGTTATGGTAAGTATTGATGATAGACAAAATTGGAACCATAACCTCTCTATAAGAAATTAAATCATAAAGAGGTATAAAATATGCTTGGAAAAATGAGGTCAAAGAAGATACAGCATAAATCAGTACTAGGAAGCTGCTTGTTACTAGAAGAAGGTGGAATTAAAGCTTTCTTAGCCTTTAAGTTAAAGTTAGATAATTCTGCCCTTAGCCTTTTCTCCCTTCTCTCTTCTGTGGCAAATCCATTCATTTCCATGTCTTAAAGCACATTTATTATGTATATAAATCCTGAGTTGAAATCTCTAGCCCTGACCTCTTTCCTGAGTTTCAGGTCCATAAACAGCTCCATCTATGAGATGTTTTCCCCAGGATGATGCCTAGGCTCATTAAAACATCAAAATGTCTCTTCCTTACCTCCTTCTCTTCAATCTATCCCCTACTCAGCTATCAAAGTGATATTACTAAAGCACAACTTTAATCATATTACTCCCCTACTCACTCAAGTAGCTGCCTATTGCTGGAAGAAAAAAATATACCCTCTTCCTTGTAGATTTTAAAAGCTTCTCATGATCTCTTTCTAGTGTACTGTTCCAAGATGATTACTTACTACTCCCTCTTATATATTATACACTGCAGCCAATCTGGATTACTTGCTCTTCTTTACACATAACATTCTAGCCCCTGCCTCCTCAACTTGGGTTGTCTTTCTCCCATGTCTAGAATCCTATCACATAAGTCCTTGAGGTCAAGGACTGTTTAACTTTTGTATTAGCACCAAATCCACCTAAACACAATGCCTGACAGGGGCAATTTCACTCATGAAGAGGTTAATCCTCCCAGTCTAGATCAATATATTTATTTTCTGTAAAAAAAAAAAAGTTTTTCCCAATTTTTAAAAATTTTTTGCTTAACTTCTAATCATGGCTACATTGGGTTCATATGTGTGAAGACTTTTTAACTTAATGTAATCAGAATTATCCATTTTGCATCCCCTACTACAATCTCTCTCTTGTTTGGCCATAAATTTTTCCCTTTGTCATAGGTCGGAAAATTATTCCATGCTCCTGTAATTTCATTATTGTATCACCCTTTATGTCTAAATCATGTACTCATTTTGACCTTATCTCAGTATATGGAGTGAGCTATTGGCCTATACCTAGTGTTTGCCAAACTGCTTTCCAGTTTTCCCAGCAGTTTTTGTCAAATAATGAGTTTTTGTCCCCTAAAACTTGGAGCTTTGGGTTAATTGAATACCAGATAACTATGGGCATTTACTACTGTGTATTACTCTAATCTATTTCACTGTTTCTTGGGCAGAACCAGATTGTTTTACACATTGCTGCTTTGTTATACAGTTTAATACAGAGATCTGGTACAGCTAAGTCATTTTCCTTCACATTTTTTTTTTCATTGATTCCATTGATATTCTTGACCTTTTGTTCTACTGGATAAATTTTGCTATTATATTTTTCTAGCTTTTTTTTTTAAATTTTAAACCCTTAACTTCTGTGTATTGATTTATAGGTGGAAGATTGGTAAGGGTAGGCAAGTGATTTGCCCAGGGTCACACAGCTGGGAAGGGTCTGAGGCCAGATTTGAACCTAGAACCTAGGACCTCCTGTCTCTAGGCCTGGCTCTCAATCCACTGAGCTACCCAGCTGCCCCCTTTTTCTAGCTTTTTTTAAAAAATTGTAGTTTGGTTGGAATAGCACTAAAAAGGTAAATTAATTTTGGTGGGATTATCATTTTTTTGTATTGGTTTGGCCTATCTATGAGCAATCAATATTTTCCCATTTGTTTAGATCTGACTTTTTGTGAAAAATGTTTTATAATTGTGTTCATATACTTGGTAGGTTTGTCTTGGCAAGTAGACTTCCAAGTGTTTTATATTGTTTACAGTGATTTTACATGAAATTTCTTTTTCTAGCTCTTGCTGCTAGACTTTGCTAGTAAAATATACAAATGTTGATGATGTATGAGGTATGATCTTTATGATACATTGCTATAATAACTTTACTTAACATTTTTGCATACATATTCATTAGGAAAATCAGTCTATAGTTTTTTTTCTCTGCTTTTGTTCTTCTTGGTTTAGGGATCAACATGATATTTGTGTCATAAAAGGAATTTGGAAGGGCTCCTTCCTTGCCTATTTTTCAAAATTGTATATATATAGCATGTATTGTAATTAATCATTCTTTAAATGTTGGGTAAGTTTATTTATAAATCCATCTGGTCATGAAATTTTTTTCTAAGGGACCTCATTTATGGCTTGTTCAATTTCTTTTTCTAAGATAGGGCTATTTAAATATTCTATTTTCTCTCCTATTAATCTAGAAAATTTTCATTTTTCTAAATATTCATCAATTTTACTTAAATTTTTAGATTTATTGGTATATAACTAGGCAAAATAGATCTGATAATAGCTTTATTTTTCTCTTCATTGGTGGCAAATTTGTTCTGTTCATTTTTGATATTGGTGATTTGGTCTAATTTCTTTTTTAAAAAAATAAAATCAGCAAATAATTTATCTATTTTATTGGGATTTTCTACTATAAATCAACTATTGGCTTTATTTTTAGTTCAGTGGCTTTCACTTTCAATTTTATTCATCTTTTATTTGATTTTCAGAATTTCCAATTTGATATATTGTTTATTTTTAATTTGTTCTTTCTCTAGTTGTTTTTTTTACATGTATTCCCAATTCTTTGATTTTTTTTTTCTATTTTATTGATGTTAGCATTTAGAAAAATAAAATTTCCATTAAGTACTGCTTTGGCTTCATTCTATAAATTTTGGTATGTTGTCTCATTGTTATTCTTTTTAAAGAAATTATTATTTCTATTACTTGTTCTTTGACCCATTCATTCCTTAAGATTAGATTTAGTTTCTCATTAATTTAATTGATTTCTACAACTCTTTGTTGAATGTAACTTTTTATGCATTATGACCTCAAAAGGATACATTTAATATTTCTTCTTTATTGCATTTGGCTGTGAGGTTTTTAAACCCTATTATATGGTGAATTTTTGTGTAGGTATCACCAAGAGAAAGGTATATTCTTTCCAAATTCTGTTTAGTTTTATCTAAAGGTCTATCATAGCTACCTTTTCTAAAATTCTATTGATCTCCTTAATGTTGTTCTTGTTTATTTCTTGTTAGATTTATCTAGTTCTGAGAGGGAAATATTGAGGATCCCCACTAGCAGAGCTTTAATGTCTCTCTACTTCCTCCCATAAATATTTAACTTTTCATTTAAGAATTTTAATGCTATATCATTTGGTGCATAAATGTTCAGTATTGATATTATTTCATTGTCTAGTGTGCCTTTTAATAAAATGTATTTTCCCTATTTATCTTTTAATTAAATCTATTTCTGCTTTTGTTTTGTCCAGGATCATGATTGCTACCCCTGCTTTTTTTTTTTATTTAAGCTGAAGCACAATAGATTCTGCTCCAGCAATTTATTTTCACTCTATTTGTATCTCTTTGCTTCAAGTGTATGTCTTAATAATAATATATTGTAGGATCCTGGTTTTTAATCCACTCTACTATCTACTTCTGTATTATAAGTGAGTTCATCTCATTCATATTTGCAGTTATGATTACTGTGTATTTCCCTCTATCCTGCTTCTCCCCCTTATTTATTTTTTTTTCTTTCTCCTTTCATCTTGTCCCTCTTTAAAAGCATTTTGTTTATGACCACCACCTCCACCAATCCACCCTCCCTTCTATTGATGCCAACCTTTTCTCTTATTACCTCTTGTTTGCTTCCCTTTAGAGGATCTCTATACCCAGCTGAGCATATGTGTTATTCCCTCTTTGAGGCAATGCTGATAAGAGTAAGGTTCAAGCGTTGCTTTCTCCTTATCTTCCCCTCCATTGTAAATGTTCTTTTGTGGCTTTTCTATGTGAGATGATTTAACCCCATTTTACCTCTCTCTTCCCTTTTCTCCCAGTGCATCCCTCTTTCTCGACCTTGACCAATTCTAGTTTTTAGAATATTCTTTTCATCAGTAAGCTTTTGTACCTCCTTTTTTATTTGGCTAATTCTATTTTTAAAAAAGAGTTCTTTTCTTTAGTGTATTCCTGTACATCTTTTTCCATTTGGACAATTTTTCTTTTTAAGTAGTTTCTCTCTTCAGGGAATTTCTGTATATAATTTTCCATTCTACTAATTCTGCTTTTTAAAAAGTGATTATTTTCAGTGGATTTTTGTGAGTCTTTTACCATTTGTCCTGCTTCCTATCTTTTTTGCATCACTTTTGTTTCTCATTTTCCCTCTACCTCTCTTATTTGATTTTAGAATCTTTTTTAGCTCTTCTGAGGTCTAACAACAATTCACACTTTTCTTTGAGGCATTATGTATAACTGCTATGGTTTTCATCATCTTCTGAGTTGGTATTTTGATCTTCTCTATCACCATTATGAAATTTCTTTTTTTTTTTAGTTTGCTCATTTCCCCCATTTATTTGCCTTTTAGCTTTGTGTTAAAATTGGACTGTATCCCCAAGATTGAGGGAGTACTCTCCCAAACTTCAGGTTTTTCATGATGGTATTTCATAATTAGCTTTGGAGGTCTGCAACTTTTCAGTTCTTCCAAGGGGATATGATCTAGGGGAAACTATAGTCATTATTATCCTGACCACAAATACTTTTTTCACTCTAGAACCATGTCCACAGTCTCTGCTCCTCGTAGTGTTCCTTTTTCTCCTGGGACTGTGATCTAGAACTGTGTATAGGCAATGCAACAGAAATCAACTCCCGGTGTCAGCAAAGGGTCCCTCTGTAATCTTCTTCTAACTAGTTCTCCAATTCCCCCTTACTGGCTGTTGGCTGAGAGCTCCAAAACAAAGCACCACTAATTCACCCCCAAGGTTTACTGCTTGGCTTGCTGGCCATGGCTTGCACTTGACTATATTCCACTGTCACTCCACTGAGACAGACCTTTCCTGCCAACCTTCCACATTGTTTCACCCCATCTTTTTTGTTGGTTCTGCCTCTCCAGAATTCATTTCATGTTGTTATTTTAATACTGTTTGAGGTAAATTTGGGAGAGCTTGGGCAAATCCCAGCCTTCCCTCCACCACCTTGGCTCTTTCCCTTGGAAAACACTTTAAAAATATGAACTCCAGAGTATTGTAATTCTTCTTTTTATCCAAAATGAAAACGTATTTTGTTTCTTTGGAGATGCCAGCCATTAATTGGACAAAAATAGAAATGCATTTATCCCATTTGGACATGGCCAGGGGCAAGCATCCAAGTTCCAGCACAAAGTCCATTCATCCAAACCTAAGTAAGCAGAAGTAAACAGCAACATTCAGAGTTCATTTCAGGCTGTAAGCCATATTCTAAAACCCAGCTCAGTTGGGTCAGGCCCAGTTCTGTTCCCAAACTGACAAGTGGACTCCATTCTCTCTGATTCCTACCCAGTTCAGAATGAGCAGCCAGAGGGAGAGAACTATCAGGCTAATAATATCCCTGTTGATAGAGGAGATGAAATGACAAACCCAATAATAGCATTTGTATAATGACACTCCCACCCCCCCATAAGTGAGAGTGACACATTAAAACTTGAAAAGAAAGAAATTATAGGAAATGTAGCTGGTGCCATGAATTGTGGAGAGAGGAGCAAAGATTTTACCTCCTTATTCACAGCCACAACAGAAATCAGAGAACAGCACCTCAGTGCAACCATCTTGAGCTTCCATTGTCACATCAATGGTTTTCAGGAGTTCATCCTTTAAAGTCTTTTGCCATTTATAACAAACTGAAAGGATCTTGTCACCGGGGCTTCTGCATTTGTCTGATTGGTTGCAAAGAAAATGTACCAAGAGTTTCAACCAAGGAATTCATTTATTGCATTATATTACTTGGCATCGTTGCTCAGTTTCCTTCCTCCAGTTACTTGTGCTAAAGTGTAGATGTAGCAAATAGATAGAAAGATAGATAGATAGATAGATAGATAGATAGATAGATAGATAGATAGATAGATAGATAGATAGATAGATAGATAGATGGATGGATGGATGGATGGATGGATGGATAGATAGAGAGAGAGAGAGAGAGAGAGAGATAGATAGATAGATAGATAGATAGATAGATAGATAGATAGACGGACAGACAGGCAGATAGATAGATAGATAGATAGATAGACGGACAGACAGGCAGATAGATAGATAGATAGATAGATAGATAGATAGATAGATAGATAGATAGATAGATAGATAGATAGATAGATAGATCTTGTATATCTTGTATATGGAATCTGAACTGTGGACCAACCAGAACCTGTGGCTTTGTCATTATTGAATGATGCAAAATTGGGTGAGGCATTCAATCACTCAAAAAGCATTTGTCAAGGGCTTACTACATGCCTATGCTAGACACTATGCTAGATATTAGAGATACAAAGAAAAATAATGAAATAGTCCCTGCCTTCAATCAACAAATATTCTACAGTGGGAACAACATATCCATACAAATTACAAAATACAAAACATATACAAAGTAATGAGGATGCAGTCACTGCCTTCAAAGTCTTATATAGAATGTTTATAGACAGGTAAATACAAAATATATACAAAGTTAGGGGGTGGCAAGAGAATTAGTACTAGGAAATGAGAAGATCAAGATTGGGGATAGGTCTTATCTAGGAGGTGGCAAATCTGAAGTTTGAAAATGAGGGGCTTCAAAGCTGTGGAGGTGAGAAAGAAATATCTATCCTACCTGAATCCCAATTCCCTTGCCTTTAAAATGATTATAAGTTGATCTATAAGTTTTTATTAAGTGTCTGCTGTGTGCTATAGAGTTCTGCTAGGACTGCAAGATAAACATGAAAGAAAGAGTTCCTGCCCTTAAAGAGCAGTCCTTCTTTTGAGGTAAGCAGTAGTGTACCTAAAAATAATACAAAATATATGCAATGTAAATAAGAGTTCATTTCTGGGCATTGGGAGACACTAGCAGCTTTGGGAATTGAGAAAGGCTTTACCTTGCATCTCGTACATCAGAAAAATAAATAAATGCAAATCTCTGGATTTAAATTTGGGGATCTGTGGACTCTCTCTGGCTATTGAAATACCTTGCTAACAGTGATTTAATCAAAATTATATCAGGAAAGGGGAAGCCTAATCAATATCATTGACAGAATTTTTCTCTATATTTGACACTATACTAGTCCTTGACCTTTTCTGGTTTCAATATTCTCTTCTATAAAACTGGAAGGAGGGAGTGGTGTACTTGGATGGGAATATCATGAAAATACAGTAATGGCTAAAACCTTAACATTTATATAAGTGCTTTACATTTTGCAAAGTGCTTTATAATATCATTTTGTCCTCTTCAAAACACTGGGAAGTAGATGCTATTATTTTACATTATGAATAAATCTTAAACCTCTGTAGGACTCAGTTTCCTTTTCTGTAAAAAGAGCAGGATAGAACAACAGACTTAAAAAGTCACTTTCAGATTTAACTCCTATGATCCTAGGTGACCTCTTTTGCCCTAGATCACATAGGAAGTTCATACTAAACTCAAGATTACAAACCAGCCAGTCACCTAGTCTTTATTACATGCGCGGAATAATGGCTACTTCTAAAAATATGAGATAGAATTTCTATAATGCTTTAAAGTTTGCAAAGGACTTTATAATATTTTCTCATTTTATTCTCACAAAAACCCTCAGAAAGAGGAAGTTGCCCCTTTTTTAAGTAGGCCAATTTAATCAGAGCATATGGAGAGAGATGATATATAATCAGACTAGAAAGAGAATCTGGATCTAAATAGTGAATGGGCTTTAAATGTCCAACAGGCGAAAAAAGGAAACTAGAATTTATAAAGCATCTAGTATGTGCCAGGTACTTTACAAATATTATCTAATTTTGTCCTCCCAGACACCCTGAGAAGTAGGTGATTTTTTTTATTATGCCCCTTTTTCAGGTAATGAAATAGACAGAGGTTAAGTGACTTATGGAGGATCACACAGCTAGTGAGTGTCATGAGTAAAATTTGAACTCAGGTCTTCCTGACTCCAGGACTAGCACTCTATCTTCACTGCTGGTGTTGTTTGTTGAAGCACTGTGAGATCCTGAATATCAGAAATTGTTTTTTTGTCTTTCTTTGTATTTCTAGCACTTAGTAAGTAGTGGCTGGAACTTGGTAGGCATGTAATAAAGTCAAGGTAGTTGATAGACTGGTGTGTAATCTTGAGTTTAGTTTGAACTTCCTGTGTGATCTTGGGCAAGAAAGGTCATCTAGGATCATAGGAGTTCAATGTGAAAGTGACTTTTAAAGTCTCTTGATCCACCCTACTCATTTTTCAGAAGAGAGAACTGAGTCCCTGAGAAGTTAAAACCACTTGCCCAAGACCACCCAGATCGCGAGTGATGGGCCCTAGATTAGAATTCAAGGTAACTGAACACTGAGGGGATGTATTGTTTACTTTTTTCCCTTTATTTTTCAAACCCACAAAGATAGTCTGCATTTTGAGCCTAACTTGGCTTTGGGGGAGGATAGACTTAAATAGTATACTCACACCAACTGTTCTCAGCAGCTGTAGAAAATCATTAACCCAAATTGCTCATTACACCTTTATTGTCACCAAACCAGTCTGTCTGCTCAACACAGATATAAATATAATAGATAGGAATAGGATATGGTTAAAAAATATTACATTTCCAAAATTCTTAAAGCAAATGAAAGTGACTCGGGAAGTAAATACCCTCTGGTTTGGGGGCCGCCAATGAAGAATATAGAAAGCTGAAAGGGAGGTCAAGAATAAAACTCATCCCACTAACCAACTACAAGCCAATCAATCTGCAATAAGCATTCAGTAAATACCCTTCGCCAGGAACTATGCCAAATGATAGGGATAAAAAGAAACGTAAAAACAGCCTCTGCCCTCAGGGAGGTTACATTCTAGTGAGAGAAAAAGCATATATGAAAATCTGGACTGATGGAAGGTATTTGTAAAGGGGTGCAGCTGGGAAGACTGAAAAGCCTTTTGCCAGAGGCATGTTTGAGCCGAGTCCAAAAGAAAACCAGGGATTTTAGGTGGAAGAGGTATAGGAAAAAAAATGCAAGGCATGGTGGGAAACCATACAAAGACACAGAAATGGCAGATCAAATATCCCGCTTGAGGGAAAGGGACAATTTGGCAGAAATGGTTGTAGGAATCAAGTGTTTAGAGGAGAAGAATGTCTAAGGTTACAAGAAAAATCCAAAGGAACCAAATGGTAAAGGGGAGGAAATGTCAAACAAAAGCTCTGTATTTATGGGGGCAGCTGGGTAGCTCAGTGGAGTGAGAGTCAGGCCTAGAGACAGGAGGTCCTGGGTTCAAACCCGGCCTCAGCCACTTCCCAGCTGTGTGACCCTGGGCAAGTCACTTGACCCCCATTGCCCACCCTTACCAATCTTCCACCTATGAGACAATACACTGAAGTACAAGGGTTAAAAAAAAAAAGCTCTGTATTTGATCCTAGAGGTAATCTGCAGCCCCTGAAGTTTCTTGAGCAAGGGGGTGACACAGTAAGATCAATAGCTTAGGAAAATCACTTTGGAGGGTTCAGAAGGGGAGAGATTTAGGCTACAGAGGAGGCGACTGCCATAGTCCAGACAGGAGATGATAAGTGCGTGAGGCAGATAGATGTCCAGATGAGTGGAAAGAAGGGGACTCTGAGATGTCATGAAAGTAGAAATGACCAAAGTTTGCAACTGAATGGAAATGTGGGGTGAAGTGAGTGAGAAGTTGAAAATGCCATCTATGTTGCATGTGTACATAATGGGAGTATATGGCATTCTGAAAAGTAACAGGGAACTTTAGAAGATGGGCTGATTTTCTTTGGGGGACAGATAATATTGAGTTTCTTCTGCAATTTGAAGGGGTCTGAAATTTTGTCCAAAATATAGATAAAAGATGACCGAGCAAAAGGAGAGAAGAGAAAAATAACTTTTTAGAAGCATTCAGAATAATCAGAAGTGATTTCTGCCTTCCATTGCTAGAAGGTGATTTCTACCATGTTGTAGCTTAGGAAGGAAAAGAGAATAAATGTGCTGGTACTTGCTCTAGAAGGACCTTGGAAAGAATGCTTGCTGCCCAGGAGAATGAACACATTGTCTGGTCTTCTCTTCCTCTTCTCACAGCAATTCTGAGTAGCCAGGCAAATTCCCCTGCCAAATCCCTTTGCTTGACTCTTTCTAATAAAAGAACAAGAGGGGACAAGATGGAAAGAAAAGAGCAGCAATCCACCTCTCAGCGGATTATACAGAACCAGCAAAAAATATCTTCAAATGCCAGGGCTGAAGCTCCCACTTGAATTCCATGGGAAGCTAAAATTAAACTAAGCTCTTTTAGCAATGTTTTCACAACTTTAAATTGGTGGCACCAAAAATTTAGGGGACTAAAAGTTCATATGGTACTAAATGACTTTCTTTTCTTTTAAGGCACAGTAGAAGAATGCTTTGTTTTTTTATTAACAATTCATGGCCAAAGTTTTACGTATACCCTATAGTATTCCTTGTGTTTATCTTATATGACATTTAAACAAGGCCTCTTGGGGGTGGAACATCTAGGTAGCTTAGTGGATTGAGAGCCAAGACTAAAATTTGGCTTTCTCTAGTCCTGGGTTCAAATCTGACCTCAGACACTGCCTAGCTGTGTGACCCTGGGCAAGACACTTAACTCCCAATGCCCAACCCTTACCGCTCTCCTGCCTTGGAATCAATACTTAGTATTGATTCTAAGACAGAAGGTAAGGGTTAAAAAAAAGTTTCTTGTGTGTCAAATATGTGTGCAGCATTATGGGGGTCCAGAGACCATCCGACATTCAAAGTGGAATGTGAATCAGTAGTTAAGACCCATAACTGTAGTAGGGTCACTGGGATTTTGCCCCAGGGCAGAAAAATTAAGAAAAACAAAAATGTTTCATACATACTTCTTCAGCAGAGTAGAAGGACTTGAGGGGAGTCTCTGCTCTGACATTAGCTCATAAACAGAGAAGAGGAACATCCTATTTCTAGCAGCTGTGGAAGTTTTAGCTCAGGTTCTCATCATTTTCTGGAGAAATCCTCATCCTGTTTGACCTGTCTACTCTCTATGAGTTCCCCTTATTTCCTTCCCATTAGCAGTAGCATTTTGCCCTTAGTGAGCTTGAGTTAGAGTCATAAGATCATCTTAATTGTTTATCTTTGTAAAGAGCCTGGGATCTGCCTTGCCTAGTCAGGCTTGCTGTGAAATGAAAGTTGGCTATTTCCCTAAGGGAACAGAATACAGCTAACAGGCTAGAAATGTTGGCCTTATCTGTAAACATTGCCTGAAATTACTTTCCTAGGAAGAACTGAAGGCCAGCAGTAGTTCCACTGAAGTGCTCAAAAGATCTGCCCATAGCTGGTATGGAATGTTTCTAAGAAATAAGGGGTCACTATAGCTCACCAATACAATGTCTAAATTATCAATCAATAAACATTTAAGTGCTTACTGTGGGCCAGGAACTGAGCTAACCACTGAGAGATTAAAAAAAAAAAGGCAAAAGGCTGTCCCTCCCTCAAGGGGCTCACAATCTAATGGGAAGAGAAAAAAAGTATGTACAAACACTCTATATACAGGAAAAATACTATTGTCGTCATTGTTTGTCCTTCATGTTTGAAGAGGACCAATGGCATCCTGGGTGATGTCTTGACTTGTGCATGAATTGGATTTAAGTGAAGCAGTTACATAAAGTCATCAGCCTCCCTCTCTCTTCCAGAGCCCAGGGGCAAGACAAAAATCAAGATGACTGGCATTCGTCTGGGTTACAGTGGATGATCTTATAGCATAGTTGATGCCTGACCGAGCTTTAAGCACTACATAGTGACTCTTTCAGCTGCCTTCATGGCCAATGGAATATATTTTTCTCATCCCATTCTGCTTGGGAAAGTCTTCATGAGCTTGAGGGAGAAAGCTTTCCAACTCACCAATCAGTTTGTAGCCCATTGGTTATTCTCAACCTGGTTTAGCCCATCTGCCAAGATGGCTTCACAGAGTGTGGCCTCCAACACAGCTAGTATTTACAGAATAAATAGGAAGTAACTAATAAAGGAAGGAAACTAAAATTAAGAGGAGTTAGGAAAGGCTTCCTAAAGAAGGTGGGATTTTATTGGGGACTTCAAGGAAGCAAGAGAAGATAGTAGGCAAAGATGAGGAGGGAGAATATTCCAGATGTGAGAAAGTCAGAAAAAATACCCAGAATCAAGATTTAAAATGTCATGATTGTGTGTGTGTGTGTGTGTGTGTGTGTGTGTGTGTGAGAGAGAGAGAGAGAGAGAGAGAGAGAGAGAGAGAGAGAGAGAGAGAGAGAGACAGAGAGAGAGAGAG
>NC_058134.1:33959901-33988290 GCF_016433145.1 Gracilinanus agilis
AGAGAGAGAGAGAGAGAGAGAGAGAGAGAGAGAGAGAGAGAGAGAGAGAGAGAGAGAGAGAAGCCAATGTCCCTAGATTAAAATGTATGTGGCAGGGATCAAATAAGTATCAGCAATTTTTAAATTAATAAACAAAACTCAAAGAAATCATAAGAGATTTAGAGCTGGAAGAGATCTTAGTAGCCGAAACAAATCCTCTCAATTGATATAGTTATTACACAGACAGTGTAAGTGACTTGCCCAGGTCACACAGTTAGTGATTGCCTGAGAAGGTATTTGAACTCAGGTCTCCCTGTCCATCTCTAGATCCAGAGTTTCCTCATTTCTCCTAGTCCCTGCCTTTCCTCCTTCACAATTTGTTTGTGGAAGACTCCCAGTGACTTCTCCAGTTGACTAAGAAGAGCAATCCTGTGGGATTTATTGTGTCATTGTTTGTAGATTTAGAGATGAAGCAGCTACAGAAGTCCAACATAGAGATGAGAACTCTTCAGCCATCACAACTAAATCCTCCTCCCATTTTACTGAATTTGTCCTAATTGTTTCTCCTAATATTTTCAGGCTTGTCACTTTCGCCAAAGGAAGCATGATGAGGTTGCTGATATGCTGCCTTAGAGATAAGATTCTGAACCTTTTATGTCCAGTAAAATCTATTGACAACTTGTCAACATAATGTCATTATATGAATAAAATAAGATAAATAGGATTATAAAGGAAATTGATTAGATCAAAATCCAATTTTCAAATTTTTTTTAATTTTACAAATTGCAGGCTAAGAACACCTAACTTAAAATCAGGAAGACCTGGATTCAAGTTACATTTTGAACATTTAACAAATCTGTGACCCAGAGCTAGACTCTTAAACTCCCTGTGCCCCCATGCAACTCTCTTATTTGGGGCAGCTTGAAAGTACAATGAATAAGCACTGGATCTAGAGTCAAGAAGAACTGAGTTCAAATCCAATCAAATATTTCTTAGCTTTGTACACTGGGCAAGTCATTTAACTCTGTCTCACTCAGTTTCCTCAGTTGCAAAATGGAGATCATAATAATATGTACTTCCCAGGGCTCTAGGAGGATTATACCAGCTAATATGGGTAAGGCACTTAGCGCAGTGCCTAGCACAGTCAAGGTGACATAAATGCTCATTCCTTTTCCCTCTTACACTCTTACTTGACAAAATAGAGGTTGATTCACATGAATGGAGGGAGTTTCCTGTACCAATGAAATCAAACCCAAACTATTTTCATGCAGTAGAATTATGAGCACATATTTCATTCTGGTTACTCTAGGTTGTGATTGCCCAGTGTCCAAATTCCCACTTAGGACTCTGGTTAAATGGGCTAGGTCAGGTACTAGCCATTTAGGGACTTGAGTGGCACTCTCTATTTCCTTTCTTCCCTAGTTATTCCCAAATCACATCTCATTTAAAGGGAGAAGAGGTGTTTCCAGTACTTTCCTAGCTAGAATCTGAATAGAACTGAATCCAAAATGAGGTCACACTTGGCATTATAAAAGCTGCAATCTGACATAATTAGCCATTCTTGTCAGCACCTTGTGTCACCTTAACTGCAATTTTGTGTAACTCAGAGAATTAGGTTTATAAGGCTCTTCAACATTTAAAATGACTTTCTCTTAATCAAAGGAGCCAGGAGGAAATTGAGATAAGGGACGAATATTCACAATAGAAACTAGAGTTTGCTTTGCCATTTTAGTTGAGAAAATTGATTTCCTCCTGGCCTCCCTACTTTTCTTGATAACGACTATCCCTAAACTTCCTTAATTTACCCTCTTGAGATAGAAGCTCAGAACAGTTATCTGTTAAGAACTGAATGTGTCTCTTTTGTAAGGGACTTTTCCCTCCCCTGCCTGCCCAGAGCAGCCATCTTTGTGTTCATGAAAATCGTACCACTTGGTGCGCAGGATGTAGTTTTAAGAATATAAACAACTGTTCCCATTGCTTCAGATTGAATAGGTTTAAGATAGAAGGATGGCAAAGGCTTCAGGGCTGACTGTGACACTTACCTAATGGATTTTTTTTGTGTGTGAAATTGTTTTTCTCTCAAGTTATGGTTTGGTTTGGTTTTGTTTCTAAAGGAAATAATTAAATTGTATTCCACTTTTCCCAAATCAATTTTTGACTAGTCCTATAACTTTATTGATCCAAGGAACTTCATAGGAACTATTTCCCACCCACCCCCAAACAATGCATATGTTACCTATTCTTATCTGAAGCACTATGAGAAGTGAATAGCCAGTATTCAATGTCTCCTTGTGTAGATGGTGTACACTCGAAAAGATTCAAATAATGAGGAGCCTCTAAAATAGGGTTAGCACCTACATTTTCCCTTCTTCCTCCTCTTCTACTCCCATTATATATAAGAATTATCCTAGGCTCATGGGTAGAAGTTATCCAAATCTTGCCCTTCTGAATAAATGAATGAAAGTCTGGATAAATAAATATGTGAAGGAATAAAAATAATTTTATAATATGATAACATATTATATTAATATATTGTATATACCATTATAATATACAATATAATATAAACAATTTAACTTATTAAGCATTTACTCTGTATTAGGCACTGCTAAACTCAATAAATGCCAATCAAGAAGTCAAGTCGACAGCAAACTCTTAAGTGTCTTCTGTGTGATGGACACTATGCTAAGCTCTGGAGGTATAAAGAAATATAGTCTCCACCCTCAAGAAGCTAATATTTGAATAGGAAAGAAACATCTGGGGCACTGGTAATCAGAGAGAAACATTTTGACCAGAAAAGACAGATGGAATGTTAACTGGTATCATAGTACAATTGATTGACAGCCCTTTTCAAGAATAAAACAAATAATTTAATTAGTATTCTCAGAGCTAGATTTGGAAGGGGGTTAAGGAAAGAATGAAGTGGTATGACATGGAACTAACCTGGAAGCCTTGTGGGGAGTCTGGATCCTAGAATAAATCCTAGAATACCTCCAGGAAACAATATGCAAAGAGTAGAGATTACAAAGAAGCTGATGTGGTCTCAGTAGAAGGTAAAATATCCCAAAGTAAAATAAACTGCTTCAAGAGATAATGGGAACCCCATCATGGAATGGTCTAAAGCAGTGGTTCCCAAACATTTTTGGCCTATCACCCCCTTTCCAGAAAAAAAATTACTTAGCACCCTGGAAATAATTTTTTTTTATTTTAATAGCAATTAATAGGAAAGATAATTGCACCTGTGGCCATCACCGCCTCCCTGGATCGCTGCAGCACCCACCAGGGGGCGGTGGCACCCACTTTGGGAATTGTTGGCTAAAGTAGGCACATGTTGATGATGTGGCAGACTCAGGATTATCATTCATATACAGATCAAATTACATGGCCTCTGAGAGCTCAAAAAAATCTGATTTCTATGACTCTGATTTCATGCTTATGTCTACTTTAATAAGCAGCCATAAGGGTCAGACAGTAGATTACTCTATGCCAGGTTGCTTCACCCTAGAGGATCAGGATAAGAGATCTTGAATGAGGAAGGGGGTCAAACAATGGTCTGTAACACATGAAATATTACTAGGTGCTCTGCCATTGTGCACATTTGCCCACCCTGCTTCATAAAGGTCATTCAATGCTAGCAATATAGACCCACTCATGCAAGACAGCCTGCACTGAACATAGCAGTCCAGTTTAATACTCCCTTTAACAATTGGTTGATTTATGAACAATGAATGGACTGGCAGAGAAAGTATCTCTTTCTCTCCTTTTTGCCCCCCAGTCCTAATCTGTTAAAAGCTTCCCTTCTCTAAGATTATAGACAAAAGGACCGATTTTGGTAAATAAAATGAACCAGTTGCATCATAGTTAAATACATAGAATGAATTTTGTGGAGGGTGATAGGGGTATGTACAATCCAGTAAGAGGTAAAATCTGTCTGTAGCATCCAAGAGAGATGTGATTTTGATATTAAAGCTTGAAAAAACTTTCAGAAATTAATTTGTTTTCTTGTAAATTAAAAAGAAAAGTATTCGCCCATGAATATAAATGAACAGTTGAGTTTAATTGGGCAACAAATAGGGCTCATTGTGAGAAGAATCTTCAAGTTTCTGATTGAGATGTAGAATGTACTTGAATAATTTTGTCCCAAAGACAGCAGTCTATAGAATACTGCTGGAGTCAAATATCTGAATCCACAATCCAGTAACTATCTTTAGGCCTTCTTTTGTCAGCTCTCACAATGTTAGGCCTGTGCTCAGGTATTTGGATTTTCTAGCAGACTGAATGCTTCTGATTGAAGTTGAGACACACAAAGGAGAAGAGAGAGAGAGCAGGAAGAGGACAAACTGATCAGCAATGAGGGTTCGGTTCCACTGATACCAATGCCATGTAGGATGACTGAGGGGCTTAGAGAAAGCTATTCTCCTGCCCTCAAGGCTCTGGGAACCTGGACTAAGAAATTTATAACTCCTAATTAATTAGTTTACACTACAGCTTTGAGGGGTCATACACTTCCATGTCATGAATGTCCTAGAAAGATGTGAAGGGTTCCAATCAAGTACCAGCCACATTTTTCCTTTTTTCTTTCTTTTTTTTTTTAAACTTTTTAAACGTTTATCTTCCTTCTTAAAATTACTACTAAGTATTGGTTCCGAGGCAGAAGAATGGTAAGGGTTAGACAATGACAGCTAAGTGACTTGACAAGGTAATATAGCTAAGGAATATCTGGGGTCTGATTTGAATCCAGGACCTCCTACTTCCAGGCCTGACCTTCTATCTCCTGAGCCACCTAGCTGCTCCTACATTTTTCTTCAAAGTGGTGTGTTGTAATGGATAGACACAGAATTAAGGACTGACTTGGTGATCCACTGTTGATGTATGCTGAGTGGTCCTGGGCAAGTCTTTCCCCCAAGGTTACAAGCTGTGGAAATGTACTACTAGTAGAAGCTCTAAATAACCAATCAATAAACACCCTTTTATTAAATACCTCCAGTATAAAGAGAATCAGGGATATGAATAAAGAAACAAGTAGAAGCTCTAAATAACCAATCAATAAACATCCTTTTATTAAAAACCTCCAGTATAAAGAGAATCAGGGATATGAATAAAGAAACAAGTAGAAGCTCTAAATAACCAATCAATAAACATCCTTTTATTAAATACCTCCAGTATAAAGAGAATCAGGGATATGAATAAAGAAACAATTTCTACTCTCAAGGAGGTTACAGTCATTTATAATTAAAATAATAATAGCTGTTATATGGCACATCAATGTTTGTAGATATATTACATGTTATCTTATAAATATATTACATGTTATCATAACTACCCTTTGAGGTAGGTGCTCTTACTGTCCCCATTTTATAGATGAGTAACCTAAAACAGAGGCTGATTTCCCCAGGGTCACAAAGCTAGCAAATATCTGAGGCTAAATTTGAATTTAGGCCTTCCTGATTCCAAGTTTAACATTCTGTGTCACCTAGAGTCTGCCTCTCTACACCATTGAAATTACTGGTTAAGTTTTAAAAAACAAAAAAGCAATTACTATCAAGGTTGAATCCCACCAAAAAAAAGGGGGTTTCACTTAAATTTTTCTCAAACCGGCTTTAAAATTCCACTTCCATCCTTGTCAGAATATAAGAAAAAGTCAGAAAATTAAAGTTTCAAAGAGACATAAAGAAGAAAACCAAGGACTGTAGGGAATACATGAGTTCGAATTCAGATACCAAAATGAGCTCACTAAAATTGATGCCAAAGTGGCAGAACAGGAGGCAAAATAATTTCCACTGACAATAAATGGAAATTATAGGAAGATTCTTAAGGATCAAAATGACCCGCCTTTCCCCAAGTTCGGCCCCAAGGATGTTCAAGCAGCCTTCTGGGATGCTCCCCCTTGAACTTAATTCCACCCCCCCCCCCGGGAGCTCCACATTTGATCAAATGCCCCAACAGCCTACTTCAATGGGGGAGCTAAGACAGTTTCTGCAATTTGCCTGAATTTTTGTTTTACTATGAATATTTATATATGTATATCACACTCAGATCATTGGGAAGCGAATCACCCTTCCCATCCCCAAGTGCCTGCCTCTGATCTGAAAGAAAATGAAGGCATGCCTGGGTGGCCCCATCCATGAGGAGGTGCAGACAAATCTGAAGGACATTCACAGGGAGGCCATGAGGCTATTCTGGGATCCTGTCACAAGGAGAAAAGATGCAGGAAAGCAGGAAGAAGATGACTCGGCTCTAAGGGAACAGATTTTCCACATACAAAAAAGTCACCAATATGTTGGGCATGGAAAACTCCCATGGGCAAAAACAGGGGGCAGAGAGAGAAGGGGGGAAAGAGCGAATCCACATTTGAAAGGCCATGAAGAGGAGGAAAAGAGCTAAGAATGGCCGGGTAAATTTGGCATAAGCCCTCTGGGCTCTCTACCCTTTTTCTGTCTTGTCCTTTTCAGAGCTTTTAAAAGATCTCCATGTGTCCTCGTGATGCAGATATCAGTTTGCCCAAGGGACCACCTTCTGTGCTTTTTGAAAGCCCCGGGTGCTGAAGCCAAGGGTAAGCAGAGGGAGAGAAAGGAGACAAATGTTCCTTCATGCCATTTGGAATGAGCATCAAGTTCTCCTCTGGCATTAGTGAAGAAGAGATGTCTGGGTCTCCATATGGTGATTCTCCTGGCAGGCTCGGGAGCAGATGCATGCCACATGGAATGGAAAGGATAAAAGAGGAAGGAGGGGACAATGTTCCCTTCGCAGCAGAAATGAAAAGGAGCAAAGCATACAACCTGGCTGGGCCACATTGCTGGGGAGGACCCAGCACTCGAGAGAGTCCTGTGGGATCCAAAGAGTCCCAGAAGATTCTCCACTTCATATAACAGGAGACGATCTATGCCAAGTAATTTTAATTTCTTTAGCTCAAAAGTGATAGAGGATACTTGGGCACCATTTTCCACAAATGAGGAATATTCATTTAAGAACGCTGCTGAGTAGTAATGGAGAGGCCAGCTTCTAGTGGATGACTCATCGTTAGGGATGAGTAACATGTTCTGGAAGTCAGAAAGACAAAGGAAATGGAAGGAGAGAGAAAGAAGTAGAAGACAGGAATAGAGAAAGGAGAACAGGTACAGATAGAGAAAAGAGAAAGGATGGAAGAGGGAAAAAGAAAGAGAGAGGGAAACAATGAGAAGGAGAAGAGAGTGGAGAGAGAGTTAAAATGAGGAGAGAGGGAAGAGAAAGAGGAAAGGAAAAAGAAGGGGTGAATGTAGAGAAGAGTCCAGAAAGGCAATGCGTTCTGCCGATGCGAAGTCCTGGTAAGTACGGCCACTGCGACCTTCCCCAGTGACATCACTGGCCCAGCTCTCAGCTGCGTTCAGCACAAGGAACATTCCTCCAGCCTGTGCAGCCAACCGTAACTCTTTCAGAAGCATCTGTGGATTTTGAGCAATCCCTAAGCATTCCAGAAATGCAAAGCTAATTAAAATTATGAAAGGATTTCTGTAGCTCTTCATGATAACTGCATGACTACCTTTGTGAACTATTCCATCCCTCTAAGTTCCCCCTCCCATCCATGTCCCCAGTGCATGGAAGGATTAGCTGAGGTCTTGGGGAGCAATTTAAAGCAGGTTTTAATGCAGAGAATTCTATAAGGATTTTATTATTTTTTGAGTTGGGGGCTAGGGAGAGGCTGCCAATAACCTTATTCTACAACACCTAACCGGGCAAATAGAGGACAATTGTGATTATAGTTGGGAGTGTGGCAGGGGATAAAAAGGGGGAACAGAGTAGAGATAACTGCATTCAACAAACATTTCACAAGGCACAACGGGTACTGAAGGGGGAAGCTTTGTACTTATTGACTTATTTTTAGGGAAATTATTGGGAGAGTCAAGCAATTAGACTTCTTTTCACTGAAGAGGTTGTTTGGGGAAGGGCCTCAGAAGTGGCCCAAATCCCAAACTTTTCTGTGTCTTGAATCAAGGTCTAAATGGGCTAGGACCAGAATTCTAGGAGATCTGGGAGAGCCACCAAGAAGGCAATAGTGAATGGGTGACACCAAAGATCCTAAAACTTAGGCCTGAGATTCTAACCTGGAGTCAGAAGAAAGAGTCATTGTCACAAAGGTGTTTACTGTAGCCAAAAAGAGGTCAGACTTTAGATGATTTCTTTTTAATTTAATTTTTTAAAAACCCTTAACTTCTATGTATTGGATTATAGGTGGAAGAGTGGTAAGGGTGGGCCATGGGGGTCAAGTGACTTGCCCAGGGTCACACAGCTGGGAAGTGTCTGAGGTCAGATTTGAACCTAGGACCTCCCATCTCTAGGCCTGACTCAATCCACTAAGCTACCCAGCTGCCCCTTTAGATGAACTCTTGCCCTTAGTAGTGGTAACAAGGGAGCCCAGTAGATGGTGATGGACTTAGATTGAGGAAGACATGTTACGATTAAAAATAATAAAGACTGATATAATAATATAAATTAGTATTTTAATTAAAGCCATGCTGATAGGGATAAAATCATTAGACCACGTGCCTGTAAGTATTCACATTGCCTCAGTCATCTTTACCTTTCGTATTGCCGGTGCCTGCTAGCTAAGAGAGAAACTTCCTCCTCACCCAGGAGATTTAACCCCTCTCTTACATCATCATACTTCCTGTTTGCCATGAGGAACCATGGGAAATGTAGTTTCAAAGTCTCTACGTGTCCATAGGAAATATATAACATACTTTTAAATGGCATCTTCCCAATTCCAAATTTACAGACATGAGTTCAAATCCTTCCTTAGACCCTAGTTGTGGGACTATAAAGATTAAAAGTAATATATTATAAATATTATATTTTATAAAGTTTATTATTAATAACTAAAGTAAAAAAAAAAGCTAGCTAACCAAGCCATGGTCATGGGAAAAGAGAGAAAGAGAAGCAGAGTCACCGAACTCATAATAACATAAAGGTGCATGTAAACAACAAGGGGAAAGGAATTCTGGTAAATACTGAATGAATTCTGGGGAATGTAGTTCAAAGGTACAAAATTCTCTAATTATACAGGAAAATGAGCAAGTCTTAACCTCTTTGAGCATTAGTTTCCCCAAATGTAAAAAGGGGGTAATAATTTCCTCTACTTCACAGAACTGTTGTGGGGATCAAATTAGGTAACAACTGTAAAATATTTTCCAGGCTTAAAAGTCTATATAAATGCAAACTATTATTAGAAAGATACTGGGCTGACCAAGAAGTCGTTGATACCTAGGCCATTTGCTGGGCTAGAGAGATTTGAAAATGTCCCAGTCATAATGCCAAAACTATCTGTTATACTGGACTACAGAGTAAAGATGAAAGTATCACCCAATGAAACCAATGTTTCTTCTCATTTTCAAATCATAGCTTTAAAAGTGATTATGTAAAATTATAAATGCCAATTCTATTCACCAAACATGTATTAAGTACCTACTGTGTAATAGGCAGTTGACATATAAAGACAAAAACCAAACTGTACCAGACACCGAGGAGGTTATAAACTCATCAGATATACAGGGGAAAGTAAACAGGTAATTAAAAAAAAAAAAAAAGAAAGAGCACTCACAGCTGTGGAGATCAGGGAAGGTTTCACAAGAAAAGTGAGCCTTAAAAGATGAGAAGGATTCTTAAACTTTGTGGGTTGAAAGAGAGCTGTAGGAAATAAGACTGGAAAAGAGGCAGTCTTAAAGACCAGGCCAAAAAGCTTGCCTAGAGGTAATACAGAGGAACTAAGGATTTTTTAGGTAGGAGAAAGAAAAGGTCAAATCAATGCCTTATAGCTGGCATTTATAAAATACTTAAAGTTTTCAAAGTGCTTTTTCAGCCGATCTTCACAACGACCCTGTGAGCTAGGCATTGTGAACCACATTTTGTATATGAGGAAACTGAAGAAAAATTAAGTAACTTGACACAGTCATATGACAGCTCAGTTCAGAGACAGATTTCAGGGCTCACTCCACTGCAACTAAGCCTCTCCAACTCCAAATTATAAGAATATGATTTTGTTAGCTACAAAAAGATAGACTGAAGAAGGAATTATAGAACCAAAGATTTAGAGGTGAAAGCGACCTTGCAAGTCATCCAACCCAATCTCTTCATTTTCACTGATGAGAAAACTGGGGTGCCAAGTGGTTAAGGGCCATGATCAAGGTCATATAGGGAGTAAGTCACAGAGCCAACTCTTAATTTCTGATCCTCCAGCTCCAAATCCATCCCTCTTACCACTATATTTTGCTGAAGAGCATGGATACAGAGAGGTTTATTAGAGTAACTTTTCATGAAATCAGAAGACCTAGGTTCAAATCCCAATTCTTCCACTTACTACTGTATTTGACTTTAGGCAATTCACTTTGCTTTTCTGGACCAATTTGGTCATGTGTACAATGATGGAAATAGACTAAATTATCTCCAAAGTCTCTTCAACTTTTAAGTCCCAAGCTCCTATGAGAAGCTTGCCTTGGAGAGCCCACTTGATATTTCTCCCCATTTCCCTTACGTACCCCAGTAACTTCATATTGCCCATCTGCCCAGATGTCCTCACTATAATATCCCATCTGGGTGCATAGACATTCAGTTGCTTGGTCAGAGACACACCATCTACTGGTGTTTCTAGAATGTGGATGTTTTACAAGTTTATTTAACATACTTTGAACTCCACTGTAGAGGACTTCAAGCTTGGTCAGATAATGAAGATGCCAAGCCATCACCAATTATCTTGACTTTGGTCTGGCCAATGGATCTTGGTGTCTCTGGAAGAAAGAGTGAAGCCAATGACTCTGTGTCTCTGCCTCACTTAAATCCAAGGCAAGACATCATTCGTGATGTCACTAGTCTTCTTGGAAAACAAAGGACAAGTAACAACAAATCACTTCTTCCCTACTCAAAATGGGTGTCATATTCTTTGAAGTAGTGGCAGTGAGAGGTTTTATACTTATTCCAATTATGTGCTTCTCTTCTTTCAGAGTTTCCTTCAGAGTTAATTTAAGGATCACATAAGGAAGCCAGTGTCTTCATTCTATAATCACTTACTTGCTTTTTGATCAAAAAAGATATTTCCAATTTGGGGTGCATAATTTGTTAATGTTAGTGACAAAATGACAGTTGCAGAAAGGCAATTCCAGATCTCCCCGACCCCAGCAGGGTCATAACTACATGGTTTTCCAAACCACCCTTCAAGCTCCAGAGTCCCTTGGGATACAAGAAACATTTATCATTTGAAATATTGCTGTCATCTATCATTTAGGGATATAGCAGTGATTCCCCAAGTGGGCGCTACTGCCCTCTGGTGGGTGCTGCAGCGATCCAGGGAAGAAGTGATGGCCACAGGTGCATTTATCTTTCCTACTAATTGCCATTAAAATTTAAAAAAAAAATAATTTCCAGAGGGCTAAGTAATATTTTTTCTGAAAAGGGGGCGGTAGGCCAAAAAAGTTTGGGAACAACTGGGATATAGTTTGTTGCTCTGTAATAATGAACAAGTGTTGGGGAAAAAATCAAGTAACGTCTTAAAAGCTATTGGGAAATATGCAGAGATTTTAAGTCATTTGGTTAAAAAAAATCTAAAATTTTCTTGAGAAGAAAATGGAAAATCTAAGGAAAATGGAAAACAACTAAATTTTGAAGATATTTTTCTGAGATAATGTTATAAATTGTAAAAGGGTTTTATCTCATTGGCAAAATAATCTGAAAAAAAAAACCTTTCAAATCCTCAGCTCTGGTAAAGATTTTATGTTGCAGGAGAAAGTATATGAAATGAATAATAAAGGTATCTCTGGTTCATTCATTTATCTATCTCTGCCTATTCATTAACTTGAAGAAACTCATGACCTCTTTATATCTTGGGTATTTCCTCTATAAAATAGAAATAAAAGCTGATATTTATCTAAGAGGCTTTAAGTTTTACAAAGTGTTTTTCTTTTCAAACTTATCTTCCACCTTAGAATAAATACTGTATATTTGGGTTCCAAGGCATAAGACTAGTAAGGGGTAGCTAATGGGGGTTAAGTGACTTGCCCAGAGTCACACAGCTAGGAAGTGTCTGAAGTCAAATTTGAACTCAGGACCTCCCATCTCTAGGCCTGGCTCTCAATCCACTGAGCCACCAAGCTGCCCCCCTTTACAAAGTGTTTTGTTTAGTTTATCTCATTTGACTCCCATACATAGAAAAGGAGAATGAAAAGCCAAAAAACCTGAGTTTCAATCCCACTTCTGGTACTTGTATAACCATGTATAAGGCAATTAACCTCTTTGGGACTTAGTTTCTCCACATTTAAAATGAATGGTGTTGGGAAAACAATCTAGGACTAGCTAAGATATGGAAAGGTATGTCAATAGAACAGATCAGGTACACAATACACAGTAGGAAATTATTATTGTAATCTAGTAGTTGATAAACCCAAAGATTCAAGATTTTGGGAAAACAAGTCACTATAGTACAAAAATTTCTGAGAACCCGAGAAAGAAGTTTGTCAGAAACTAGATGTATACCAACATCTCACATCGTATACCAAGGTAAGGTCAAAATGGGTACATGACTTAGCTATAAAGCATGAAAACCATAAGCAAATTAGGGTAGCATGGAAATTTTTAACTGTCAGCCCTAGGGATATAGAAGAATTTATGACCAAATAAGAGATAAAGAGTATTTCAAGAAGTAAATATAAATTTGACCATATTAAATTAAAAGGGCTTTGCATAAATCAAAACAATATAACAAGATTAGAAGGAAACCAGAAATCTAGGGAAAATTTTTATAGTAAGTTTTTTCCTCTGATACTGGTCTCATTTCTCAAATATATAGGGAACTGAATTAAGTTTTTTTAAAAAATATGAGTCATTACCTAATTGATAAATGGTCAAGGGATATGAATAGGCAATTTTCAGAAGACAAAATCACAGGTATCTATCATCATGGAAAAAATGTTCCAAAGCATTATTGATTAGAGAAATGCAAATTAAAATAACTCTGAGGTACCATTTCACCCTATCATATTAGCTAAAATGACAAAACAACAAAATGATGAATGTTGGAAGGGATATGGAAAAATTGGAACACTAATGCTCTATTGGTGGAGTTTTGAACTGATCCAACCATTCTGGAAAACAAATTTTTCTTCACTTTTTTATTGTGATGCAAAACACACTTTTATATTGATCATGTTGTAAGAGCACACTCATATATAACCAAAACTCCAAAATAAAACCAAAGATACACTGATGTGAGAGACAACTCCAACAGTTCTTTCTCTGGAGGTGGATAGCATTCTCCATCATACATCTTTCAGGATTGTCACAGATCATTGCATTGCTGAGAGTAGCCAAGTTTTCACAGATAATCATCTAATATTGCTATTATTGTGTACAATGTTCTCCAAGTTTTACTTCTTTCATTCTCCATCATTTCCCACAAATCTTTTCAGTTTTTTTCTAAAATCATCCTGCTTATTGTTTCTTATAGCACAATAGCATTCCAATACCAACATATACCACAATTTGTTCAGCCCCTCAATTTCCAAATTTTTTGTCACCACAAAAAGAGCAGCTATAAATATTTTTGTACTAATTTGTCCTTTCCTTTTTTTTAATCTCTCTGGAATATAGACCCAATACTGGCATTACTGGATCAAAGGGTATCCACAGTTTTATAATCCTTTGGGCATAGTTCCAAACTGACTTCCGCAATTCCACCAACAATGCATTAGTGTCTCAGTTTTGCAACATTCCCTCCAACATTTACCATTTTCCTCTACTGTCATATTGGACAATCTGATAGGTGTGAGGTGATGCCTTAGCATTGTTTTAAATTGAGTTTCTCTAATCAAAAGTGATTTAGAACATTTTAATATGATTGTTGACAGCTTTGATCTCTTCATCTGAAAATTGCTTATTCATATCCATTGTCCATTTGTCAACTAGGGAATGATTTGGATTCCTATAAATTTGACTTAGATCTTTATAAATTTGAGAAATTAAACCTTTATCACAGACATTTGTTATAAAAAAATTTTCCCAATTTCTTTTTTCCCTTCTAATCTTGCTTAGATTAGTTTTTGTTTGTACAAAAGCTTTTTCATTTAACATAATCAAAATTATTCACTTTACATTTTATAATACTCTATCTCTTGTTTGGTCATGAATTTTTCCCTTCTCCAAAGATCTACCAGATAAACTATTCTATGTTCCCCTGATTTAGTTATGGTATCACTCTCTATATCTAAATCATATACCCATTTTGACCTTATCTTGATAAACAGTATGAGATATTGGTCTATATGTAGTATCTGCTATACTCTTTTCCAATTTTCCTAGCAGTTTTTGTTAAAGAGTGAGTTCCTATTCCAAAAGTTGGGATCTTTGGGTTTTTCAAACACTGGGTTGCTAAAGTCATTTACCTCTGTATATTATGTATCCAATCTCCTCCATTGTTCTACCATTCTGCAAAACAATTTTAAACTAAGCCTAAATGGCTATAAAACCATGCATCCACTTTGACCCAACAATACCACTTCTAAGTCTTTATCTCAAAAAGATCAAAGGAAAAGGAAAAGAACCCATATGTAGAAAACTATTTATGGCAGCCTTTTGGGGGCTACAAAGAATTGGAAATTGAGAAGAAACCCAAGAATTGGGGAATAACTGGACAAATTATGATATGCAATGGTGATTAAATACTTTTGTGTGCTATAAGAAATGAGGAGCAGGGTGCTTTCAGAGAAACCTGGAAGGAAGCAAGTGAATTGATGCAAAATGAAGTGAATATAGTCAGGAGGACATTTCATACACAGTAACACCAATATTATACAATGGTCAACTATGAATAAATTGGCTATTCTCACAAATTTAATTATCCAAGATAATTCCAAAAGACTTGGGATGAAAAATGTTATCTACCTCCAAAGAAAAAATGATGAAATCAGATTAAATATTTTTAACTTTATTGTTCTAACTTTTTTTGGTAACATGCTACTATGGATATATGTTTTGCAGGATTTCACATGTAAAATTGATATCATATTGCTAGCCTTTTTTTAATGAATGGGGGAGAGGCAGATGGGAGAGAGAATCCTTAACTCTTTACAGGGTCTCTCCTGTATATGTAAAAAATAACCAAATCATCAGGACAGAATAGAGTGGAGAATACAGTGATTTGCAAGGTATTCAGAAATCCACAAAGTACAAGGAGTCCAGGTAGTACATTGGCAGGGCTTTTTATGTCCTTAGGTGGCCAAAAAAAAAAAAACACCCAACAATAACCTATCTAATGAGACCTGGAGCCAATATGTCCCAGGCACAGTTTTGTCTCTATTTTGTTGTATTTCAGTCATTTCTATATTCTATATCCATAGCTATCCATGGAGTTTTCATTGCAAGGATGATGGAGCATTTGGCTATTTCCTTTTCTGGTGGATCCTTTTTGAGGCAATTAGAAATAAAGTGACTTTCCCAAGATCACATGACTAACAAGTATCTGAGGCTAGATTTGAACTCCACTCTTCCTAACTCCAGGTCTACTGCTCTAAACACTGAACCACAGATACCTCCTTTTCTTCTTTCAGGGAAAGCTAATCTCTTTCAAAAGAGGGAAGGAGGAGGAACTTTGGACCTACTTCAGTGAAAGGGAATAGAGTGATTTCAGGGACAGGCTAGTAAATACAGATGAAGAAAATGAGTCTGAAAGAAAAGTAGTGGCATCACTATTAACTATCTGAGAGAGTACGCAAACCCCAGCTGGCTCTGCCTTCAAATTCAGCATTATTTCTGCATCCTCTAACAGTATTTCGTAGCCACCCTTCGTCCACCTACCTCAGAGTTTTCTTAATGTTTAAATGGCTGAGTACTGGGAGACTCAGGACAAGTCATTTAATTTCTATGTGCTTCAATCATTTCCCTAGCATTTAACTACTAAGTTACATATAGATTTTGGTTTGTGCTCTTGGATCGAGTTCCCACACTGGAAGGTCCCCACATTAATGACATCCCAGATTCTCCATGTAATATACCAGCGGTATTACTTTTGCAATCTTAAAGGTTTAATAGATCTTTGACACCTGGCATGGAAGTCCAGCCACCATGTAATATTCTCTTTCCATTGGAAAATACAACCAAGTTTCAAACAACTGATATAAACAGACTTTGAACCTTGACAGAAAAAACTGTCTTTAAGCACATGAAGGCACACACAATAGAATCTTACCTAGGGCTATTTCCCATCTAAAATAATTCTCTTCTTCCTCCCTTAAATATGACTAATACTAGTCAGCTTTAGTGTTTATTTAAAAAAAATCTTTACTCCTGTTAGAGTTACCTTTCATCTTCCTTTTGTCATAGTTATATGGCAAAATCTTAGAGCCCAAAAGGAATTTATTTATCACTCAAGTCTTCATCTCACAGATGAGGAGACTGAATACCAAGGAAGCAAAGGGGCTTAGTCAAGGTAACAGAGCTAATCAGTGACAGAGTAGGGACTCGATCCCACTTTTCTCAAGAGCCAGCACTGACTTAATGCTTGGTTCATACTTGTTAATCAAGGACAAAAATAAAATCTCTTTTCCTTGAATTGGTCAGATTTTAAAAGGAATAAGTGGCTTTGAACTCCGATATAATCTTGGCAAAAGATATGTCTGGACACAAGCCATTAGGGCTAGTTACCAAAATTCGAAACCTGACTATAAATGGCAAAGGTTACTTAGATCCACTTTAGAAGTAATAAAAATTATAGCTAATATTTCGGTAGCATTTACAATGTGCCAGGCATTGTGCTAAGTCCTTCACAAATATTATCTCATTTACCCTCACAACAACCCTAGGAAGTGAGTAGTAGTATTATCCCCATTTTACAGAGGAAGAGGCTAAAGTAAATGGAGGTTAAGTGAGAGCTTAAACAACTAGTAAGTATCTGAGGCCAAACTTGACCTCATCTTCCTGACTCCAAGCCCACTACTATGTCCATTGTGCCATCCAACTTCCTAGTAGTCAAGAATTGGTGTTAAAACAAACAAAATTCTTTTATTGAAGACATAATGGTGTAAAAACTAAGGGGATCCTTAGTCATTCACTTGCTGTGTGACTGTAGGAAAGCATTTATTTTTTTTGTACCTTGATTTCCTCATCTGTAAAATGAAATTGAACTAGATGGCCTCTGAGGACCCATTCAGTCCTGAAATTCTAAAAAGGAGAATGTCACATACATATAATCATAATTCTAAATGATAATATAAATCATAAATATAATCAACCTCATATAATCACATATATTTTTTTCACTGAAAATCAAATTTAATGACCAAGATTGACCCCGGGAAACAATTGAGAAAATGCTTCCCTCCTCTCTTCCTTGCAGATATGAGAGACTGTAGATATAAAATATTGCCAGACCCAGTGTGGACTTGCTGACTTGCTTTCTTTCTCTTTTGTTTTTAATTTGTGGTTCAAGAGATATTTGGTTAGGTAGAAAAGTAGAGAGTGATATATCCAGAAAAGAATTTGATGCAAAGGGGAAAAGTAGGAATAAAAATATTTTTCATTAGTCAGATGTGGAAAAATTCATATCAGATTTTTATGTTCCTGCAGCATTAAACCATGATCTCTTGATACCTTATTATGTTGGAGTTGGATAATATCTGAAGAGATTCCATTTTGTTATTTCAGTGAAACTATTCCCAACTATCCCCAGCCCTTCGCAGACTTCCAATGATGCTTAGTACATCATTATCATAATTGTTAACATCACCATCATCATATTTAGAACTGGAAAGAGCCCTGAAAATTATCTATTCCAAATGAGGCACACTTAAAGGTTTGCTTTTGAGGACACACAAAGAGTAATGAACAGAGTTGGTATTTGAACCCAGAATCTGAGATCTTTGTCAATCTCCTTTTGGAAAGGGGGGGTTTGGAAAAGTCCATTCATGAAAGAAGTTAGAGAAAAATCCCAGTTTTCATTTTCTAGTGTGTCTATTTATAAAGAAGTGAGAAATGAGCATTTTATGCCATATAGAGAAATACTGATATTTGTATATGTGTTTATATATCATCATGTGTTATGTATACATGCATGTATTATGTGCCTATTTACAGACAATCTAGTTGGAAGATATGTTTTTCAATCAATAGTGTTCATATCCTACACCAGAGAAAGACTACTTAATAGTGATTCTGAACCCTTCCCTGACACTCCCCCTTCCCAGTCTCGCCTTGAGATACAAAGGAAATGTTCACTCTCTCAGAATAATCTGGTTGAATCTTTTCCAACATGGAATGTTCCCTGTTTAATTAAGTATTTAATATCCATTATTTGCTGCCTTTAGTGAAAATGGCTTGAATTCAGGCTGCTCTAAAAATGCAATTGCTGCCTGTGACAGGAAGACATACACTGATGAAGGCTTGATACAGCTTAGCTAACAGCCGTACTCAACACATCTGGAAACATCCCATCATGGCCAAGCCTCAGAATTCACAGTTTGAGGACAGAAACAATTAGCCATTACAGAAAGCCAGGCATCGGCAAGAGTCCAAGTGATGGACCTCTGGAAACGTGCCTCAGAACTGCTCTCTACTTGCAAAGCTCTGCTGAGAATCAAATTAGATAATGCATGTATAGTGCCTAGTAACCAAAGCTATATAAGTACAAGCTATCATCTTCATCATTAGGAACACAGCACCTGGCCTAGGAAAAGAACAGCGAGGATTCTAACCTGGAGAGATCCATTCAATTTCTCAAAGGTGAACACAGGAAAAGCCAGTTCTCTGCGCATTCCTTGTTTTCTTAAGTTACTCCCCATCATCTTTGGCTAAAAACAACTCAGAGGGAGTTGTTTGCTAGTGAAAAAGAAATAGGACTCATTCTTTAATTGGCCTTTAAAGTAATATGGTAGAAGATAAAAAGAATTTCCAGGCATAATATGCTCGCAGACAGCTTAGTGGTTCTATAGTCTTTCTTCCTTGGTGGGCAGTCAAACATCCTATCGGGAAAGGTTAAGGAGTCTAATGAAGTCTAGATTTTACTAATGGAGTTGAATATGATGTCAGTTAGTCTCAGATGTGGAATTTTGTAGCCTGATGGTGTCAGAATGACTACCTTAGTTTAATATGTATGTCTCCAGTAGAAATTAATAGAATAGGCATGGGAGTGAGGCATTGTACCCAATATCAAATTTTCTAGATGGCAATAGACTATGCCAGGGACAACTAAGAAAATGATGGCGCGTCTGGGGTATGCAGTGGGAACCAACACCTCTGGTGTGAGGGTATCCTAAGCCCTTCTCAGGGCTGATCACCCACCTTTGGGATCTACTTGTCGCCCAACTCTCACTTGTGGTTCCAAGAAGGTATAACATGCACAGTGGCCATAGCCCAGTAAAACTATCTCTGCTGGTAGACTAAACCAAGTTAAGAATAACCGACGGGTCTCAAACCCATCAATGACTTAGAGGGATATTTATCACAAGCATGTGAAGACTTCCCCTGGTGTATAAGAACAATTTGTTCCAATGGCTGTGAAGCCAGCTGAAGCAGGGGCTGTAAAGCACTTAGAACTTGGTCAGACATCAAAAATGCCAAAATCATCACCACATTCCAGGCTGTCACCAGTCATTCTGACTTTCGTCTTGTTGCTGGACCTCAATGATTCTAGAAGAGAGAGAAGGAGGATGACAACTTGGGTCAGTTTTCCCTTCCTTAAATCCAATTCATACCCAATTCATCCTGTGATGCCATTGGTCTTCTTTGAAGTAAAAGACAGCAAGAGAAATATGTAGTCCTTTTCTAAGTGTTAAATGGAACTGGCTAGTTAAATAACTCCTAACATGTGACACAAAAAGGCATATCCACAGAGTACACCAAGATCACTTTTATACTTGAATTGGACCATGGCTAAAAATGTATTTGGATTGGGTTGGCCAAGTAAATAGGCATGTAAAAGAGTTAAAACCTGATGGGTTAGAACCATGTCTCAGCCTCCTGGGCAGGAAACAGAGCAAAAAAGTAGAAGAAGATTGCTATCTCGACTTCTCTCCAATCTATTCTTCATATCATTACTTACATAATTTTGTCCTCTGATTGCATCATTCCTCTACTCAAAAAAATGATTCCTCATTGAATGATTCCTCATTACCTACTGATTAAAACTCCTCATTCAAGTAGTCAAAGCTTTCTATGGTCTGTCTTCAAACTGCCCTTGTTTACTACCCTCCTCATACCCTATATTCCATCCACCCTAGACTATTTTTACTTTCTCTTTCTTTCTTTCATCTCCAACAGGACTGGACTAGATGTTCTCCATTTTTACTTCTCATGTTTCATGACCAATCACATCATGCTACCTCCCCCACAAAACTTTCCTTGGTCACTCCTTGAACCCTTCCTTTCTATCATTACCTTTTGAAAGCAAGTTCAAATTTCACAGTACATTTTGCCTAGACCCTCTTTTGTACTTAACGTAACATGGTAGACTGAGTACTGAAGGGGATGCCAGTGGTCATCTAGTCTAAGTATATCATTTTATATTTGAAGAAACATAGGATCAGAGAAATTAAGCAATTTTCCTCAGGTTACTGTGATTCAAACTCAGGACTAGGAATCCCAATTAAATGTTCTTTCTTTTAAAAAAATGATTTATTTTCCAGACTGCATGTCAACACAGTTTTTAATAATTGTTTTCTGACATTTTGTGATCCATGTTCTCTCTCTCTCTCCCTTCATTTCATTCCCCCTCCACAAGACAGCAGGTATTATGATATAGGTTGTACTTGTGTTATCAAAAAATACAGATTTCCATGTTTGTCATGCTGTGAAACAAGACACACATTGCTTACAACTAGAGAAAAATTAATGGAGAAAAGAAAAGGAAGAATGGGACACTTCGATCTGTATTCAGACTCCATCAGTTGCTTCTATGGCAGTGGATAGCCTTTTTTGTCATGAATCCCTTAGAGTTATCATTGGATCTTTGCCAATGTTCTTTCCATTGGATAGGCAGCTAGTAGATAGAGGACTCTGCATAGACTCAGGAAGACTTGAGTTCAAATACAACCTCAGAACTTTTCTAGCTGTAGGATTCTGTTAAGTTAAGCTAAATTATTTAATCACTATTTAATCAGTTTCCTCATCTTTAAAATAAAGGTAATAATACCACCTATTTCCCAAGGTTGTTTAGATAGCAAAAAAAGATAGTTATAAATCACTTCCCATAATGCCTGGCACATTGTAAAATCTATATAAATGTTAGCTATTATGATACCATGCTTCCAACCTTTACACTTATATCAGAGTTATTTGTGTACAAACCTCCCCTCATGCACACACACTAGATCAGAACCTCTTTATAGAAAAGAACAAAGGCATGGATTATGGCATTTTTCATTCCTCTACCACCAAAGTTTATTGGTATCATACCTTACTTGTAGCAATCATTCAATAAATGCTTGTTGCTTTGAATATATATGAGTCCAACTGCTTTTATTTTGAAAGGACCAAAAAATAGTCCTAAATCAACCCAATTATGTCATTAACCTGACAAAATCCAGATGGGCCTTAAATGTCTCTCAACTGTCTAACAGTTAAGCAAACATGACACACACCCACAAGGAATGTGATTTAGGTCAGGTGCCTGGGATCCAGAATCCCAAATTTCATTCCCAACTTCTGTCATGGTTGCTTCCAGGGAGATCTGGCAAAGGATATTACCTCTCATGAGCATCTCTACTTGCAAAAGGAAGATAATAATGTAGGACCAACCCCTGTTTCATGTAAGTATCCAAAGGCTTAATGAGTCATGGGGAATTCATCCTATTTTCAAACAAAAACACACAATTTGCCCTCAGTGAGTCCCCAGGATGCATCAGTTACCACTGGAGAAAATATCAATTAAGAAATTGTCTACAAGATTCTAGCTGTTAACCCACTTTGAGTGGACTCTGTCCAGAGCAAAAGGTTCAATTCGTCATCTAGAACAATTTCTTTGTGAGCACGTTGGAAATTTCAGATGACCTCAGTTCCTATGAAAGGCCAAAAAAATGTGTTCTATTCAAACCAGGATCCAACGACAATTGCTTGGGGCTTTGTCCAACCTAAAGCCTCTGGTTCGTGATGCTTGCTTGGAATTTGACCTTGAATTTGGATTAAGGGAAGGAGAAAAGGAATGATGATATTCACTGAGTCATGCTTAATTAGAATGGGAACTCATGGAGATAGACTAACTGATAACCATAGTGGAGTTGTCTAACTATTGCCCACAATAGGGTAACAGAAAGAGGGTTTGATTCAAGATGAAAGAACCCAATTTTGAATCCTGGCTCCGCTGTCTCGGTGACCTTGGGCCAATGGTTTCATCTAAGATCACAGGAATTTGTACTAAAATGATACTTGAAGTCATTTAGTTTACTCCTTCTCTTTACAAAAGGGGGAACTGAGTCACAGAGAGTTCTAGTGACTTACTCAAAGTCAACTCTATCTAGCAAATACAGAAGTGAGACAAGAAGATAGGTTGAAGGATAGAGGAATTGCTTGCTTGTTTTGTTTCTCTAACCAGCAACAATGTCATCTGCCCCCTTGTTCTAAATGAATTGCTCTTTGTACCACACCAACTCTGAAGGCTTAGTTAAGCCTTAGCCTATAAAATGTGAATGCCAGACTAGATGACTCTACAAGTCACTTTCTAGCTCTAAATCTCTACGATACTTTTATTCTTTCAAATACAGGTTATTTGTTTGTAGGCATATTTCCAGGGCAGCTAGGTAGTGCAGTAGATAAAGTGGTGATCAGGAAAGACCTAAATTCAAATCCAGTCTCAGACTAATTGGGTGACCCTGGATATGTCACTTAACTTTGTTTGCTTCTGTTCCTCATCTATGAAATGATCTGAAGAAAGAAATGGCAAACTATTCCAGTATTTATGCCAATAAAACCTCAAATGAGGTCACAAAGAGTAGACACAACTGAAAAATGACTGAACAAAGGAATACTTCTAGGACAGCAAAGCAATATACTCAAACTCAGGAGAATCTCCTTCTATGTTAGGGGGATGTCTTACATTTCATAATCAAGGTAAATTTTAGGGTCTGGGTTAGTTATCACTTAGGGTAAAGTGTTAATATTGGGCCTAGGTTAGAGTTCAACAAGATTTTTAATAACAATAATCATTAACCAGCATTTTATAGCCCTTAAAGGCTTGTAAAGTACTGTGTACTCATATTTCATTTGTTCCTAACACCAGAAGTGTATGCCAATTACCATTTCCATCTTTAAGAAAAGGAAACTAAAGCTGAACGAAGTTAAATTATTCACTCAGGATCACACAACTAGTTAGTATCTAAGACAGAATTTAAAGTCAGTTCTTCCTAATTCTAAGACTAATACTCCATCCTTTTGATACGTAGCTATTATTTTTTAAAAAGTAAGAATTATGATTAAAGACCTTTCAAAACTAAAGAGACACTGGCAAATGCTACAGTTATTTCATATTTAGACACTGAAGGATAATTTAGATGTCATTTAGTTCAATGCTCTCACTTTAAATATTGGAAGGTCAAAGTTTTGTCCTATTTGAGATCTTCAAGCAGAGGTTAGGTGACTATTTATAGGTTAACCCTTTTTCTTGTGAGTTTGTGCAACATGACCACTGAAATCACTTCCACCTCTAAAATTCTATGAATTTGTGATTCTGGGAAAACAGGATCTAAAAGTTGACTTGTCCTCTGACATAAAAGTATTAAGATACAGATTTGAAGCCAGGTACTCTGATCATAAAAGCTCTTTCCATTACATCGTCCTATATTCTCTCCATATTTATTAAATTCTTCTAGATTCAGTGGCATAATATGGTATAGTGGGCTAAAAATTCTGAAAACCTAGATTTCTATTCTAACTTTGTCAATAAATGACTGTCACCTTGGGCAAGTTACCTTTCCATTCCTCTGTTTTGTCATCTGAAAAAGAAAGAGGTAAAAGCAGAGGAGGAACAAAATGATCTCTAAGGTCTATTTTAAATTTAAAGTTCTATGACTCTTAACATTCCTCTAATATCCTTTGAAATTTCTGGGGGTTCTAAAAATCCTATTCAATGAGTCATTAAGGCTCTATCTTCCTCACCCAAACTTACACGGAGACCTTGATTTGAGGCCAAAGGGGATGATGATGAGGCAAGTCATGTGCATATGGAGTTATCCAAAGGCATAGTCCAAAGTGTAATCCTAAACATCTGCTGTGACTATGAATACCTAAAAACAATTTGGAACACACACACACACACACACACACACACACACACACACACACACACATCCAAGGGTCTGTCCAGAATGGGACATGCCAATAAGGAATAGCAGCTGTTATCCATACAAATGTTAGATTCTCCAAGAAAAACAAACAACTTTGAAGACATTCACCTTAAAGGCAAATGTTAAATGGAAACTGTCCAGTTGATGCATCCCTTAAATACTCAAACATTTATAATGTAGACTGAATGCTTCTAAAATTAGACATTAACACATACTGTGTTCCAAAACATATAATGTTCCTATGAGATAAATTTTGTATTTGGATGTTCAAATTAATTGACATCAAGTATAATGTGAAAATATATCTATAAAATGAAAGGATTGGACCAAGCAATTTCTGAAGGTCTTTCCAGCTCTAAAATGACTTCTGAGTCATTCACGTCAGTGAAGAAAAATGTTATTCTAATGAAGTCAACTGAAACAGACTCTACTTTTTTCAGTCCTATCTTTTTTTTCCCTACCCACTCCCCCTTCCCAGGGGTACTTTAGAAGTTCAAGTTCTAGTGGTTTCAGGAAAACAAATCCTAAAAAAGGACATTCAGTATCATGGCTAGTTCTGAATAAATGGGATAAATGCTATTTCTTGCAGCGTCTATTTACCAATATAGAGACAATCAGAAGCTTACAAAGACCTAAATCCCTACTAGTAAGAGTTTAATCTAGTGGTGATCTAAGACAATAATAATAAAATCTAATCTCTTTCTCAGATGACCTAGAGTAGAATCTGCTGAAGTCAACAATAATTTATGACCTATAAATCCAGACTAACTGAGAATAAGAACAATGATATTTGAGTTGTAGGATCATAGATAGAAAAAAAGTAATCTTAAATTTAAAGCTGGAATAAACCTTATTTATTTCTAATTCACAGTAGTTTTCCTATGTTTCACATTTTTCCTACCTTTTTTCATTCTTTTGATTTTGTTTTCTTGTTTGATGATTTCATACGGAGTCATTAAATTGCACTTGACCATTTCTAATTTTAAGGAATTATTTTCTTCATTGAACTTTTGCATATGTCTTCCAATTGACCAATTCTGCTTTTATAAACTATCCTTTTGCACATATTTACCTCTATTTTATCCCCCTAAATAAAACTATATAACCTCTACTCTAACTATGTAATATGGATCACTCTTAACTAGGAGATTCTCCTGAATTCGGATGAATTATATTTCTGTCTTGGAAACATCTGTTGAGTTATACAAATATTTCATTTTTGGTGACTTTTTCCTTATGCTTTTGTTCAGTTTTTTCACATGTGATAGCTAGACCAATTTATTCTTGGTGATTATGGATCTTACTTAGTGATCTGTGGTTTGATGCAATCAGCAGAATTTTATCCCCAAACAAGGACATTTATAGAAACTCTCTGCCAAAAGTAAAACTCTCTATTAGGCTTTGTGTAGGAGAACTTCCACATCACTGGTGAATTCTTTTGCATAGCATAAGTCTCTGTGTTTAATGCCTCCCTTGATGTTAATGTTTAGCTGAAAACAAGTTATATCTCATCCTATTTGTCATAAAATCTTATAGAATCAACATGTGAAATGCAATTTGTGGGAGGAAATACTCAAAAGCTCCATTTCCTTACAAAAAGGCAGGGGAGTAGTTGTTTTGTTAATCAACTGACAACATGAAGAGTTGGCGCTTGTGTTCACTACACCTATCAACCTTAAAAATCAATCACTTTCAGAGGCTGCTCAGTGACTTAGAAGATTGAGAACCAGAACTAGAGATGGAAGAGCCTGGGTTCAAATTTGACATCAGACACTTCCTAGCCATGTGACCATGGGCAAATTACTAAACTCCATTAATTAGCCCTTACTGTTCTTCTGCCTTGGAACCAATACACAGTATTGATTCAAAGAGGTTAAGTGAAGTGTTGTTTTTTTTTTTTTAAGTCTATTGCTGGGTAACTCAGTGGATTGAGAGTCAGACCTAGAGACAGGAGGTCCTGGGTTCAAATCTGGCCTCAGACACTTCCCAGCTGGGTGACCCTGGGCAAGTCACTTGACCCCCATTGCCCACCCTTACCACTCTTCCACCAAGGAGCCAATACACAGAAGTTAAGGGTTTAAAAAAAGTAAGGTCTATTGCTTTCCTCCATGTGTTTTCAAGGTTTTTTCAATATGTGTATAGATCACATTTCTAATATATATATATATATATATACTGAGTCATTTCCTGAAGCAACATGTCAAGTTTATTCTTAAGTTTTTATTCCACTTCAAATGGATGATTACTTTCCATTTAATGCAAAATTAAATAAAGTTGAGACTAATATGCTTGGTTGGAAGAAGAAAGGAAGAGCATGAGAGGTAACTATTCCTCTCTCCATTTTTGGAGAAACTTTTCCTGTGATCAAAAGAGCAAATCATAAGCAATTTGAGCCTTTTTTGTTCCTTGGAAACATATTCCAAAGCACATTGCAAACTGTAAAGTCCTATCATGATAAAGTTCTATTCTTAAGACATGATTCCTTTCTATCCAGTTGAACTTACCTCATTTATACTTATTATTTCAAGATGGTGATTCGTAGCCTTTGTACTCCATGCCTTGTTTGATTGGTAAAGGCGATTAAAAGTAAGCACTTAATGGAGGCTTTATTTACTCGGTCCTTCATGCATGTGATCTATTTGTGATTCCCAAAGTTCAAAAATCAAGGACCGTAAGGAATGCATGTAATCTGTAAGTCCTGGAGGAAGAAGCAAAGACAAACAATTTATGAACACAGCAGATTTACAGAGGAATGCCCAGGATTGCCCAGTAATTGATTAGCCTATAGAAGAGGTTTAAAGCATCTTAAATAAGAATAGTCTCGTAACATTGGTATTCTGTTTTCTTGAGATGAAGCATGTCAGCTTCATAATCAATGCAGAGCACTAATGGCGTGAAGACCTAAGGATGGAAAATCATTAGGGTGACTCTAAGCAATTTAAAAGGCCATTGGCAAATAAGTATAAGTGTTTTTTTAAAAGACAAAGAAGCTGATAGTTTAAAAAATTTATCTGTTGTCTTGCTGCGGTTCTTTATTACATTCGAAGCCTTGTTTGTGTAAATCCTCGATTCATAGTCAACAAACATGTTTAAGGACATCCTATGTGTACATTCAAATACTAGAAAATATGAAGATGAGAAGTGACATAGTTCTGCCCTCAAAGAGCTTGCAATCTAATAAGAAACGTATAACTTGTATGCAAGTGAGTTTGATAATAATTTTCCCATCATAATTGCCATGCTCCTTAAAGTACCTAGTATGTATAAGATAAGAGACAGCTAGATAGAGGGCTCCGTGCATAGAGTGCTGGCCTAGAATAAGGAAGATCTGAGTTCAAATCCAACCTCGGACACTAGCTGTGTGATTCTGGGCAAGTCACTTAACCCACTACAGAAGGAAATGACAAATCATTCCGGTATCTTTACCAAAAAACTCCAAATAGAGTCACAAAGAGTCAGACATGACTGAAACTGCCAAACAACACACGAACACAAAGTAATTAAAAGGAGTAACTGAATTAACAATTGAGGGGAATCAGTGAATCATGATTTCACTGAATCATGAAATAAGCTAAGGAGTCTACAAAGTGAAAGGAGAGAAAATATTTCAGACCCTGGGGACAGCCTGTGAACAAAACGATGGGGCAGGAATTCAAATGTGGAGGACAGGGAAGTTGAGCGAGGCCAAAAATTTGGTTGTAAGTGGAGTACACGGGGAGACTCACATGATGTCAGTCTGAGAAGGTAGATGGGAGTCATACTGGGAAGGGTTTTTAATTCCACAAATAGGAGTTTGTGCATTGTAATGAATGACATTCTCTGGAGAGTGTATTTTAGTTTTAAGATATTCATTTCTTAATCTGCCACTCAAGAAGATCAAACTAGCTAATGGACTCCCACCCTCCCAGTACAAACAGAGGCCATAGAACTCAAGCCAGGCAGTCAGACTGGATAAGAGGCAGAGACAGAAAGACAGAAAGACACAGAGATAGAGACAGAGAGGGACAAAAAGACAGAGCAACAAAGAGACAGACAGAGAGAGAGACACACACACACAAAGAGAGAGAGACAGAAAGAGAGAGAGAGAGAGAGAGAGAGAGAGAGAGAGAGAGAGCTGTCTCTTATACAC
>NC_058134.1:33988682-33998682 GCF_016433145.1 Gracilinanus agilis
AGAGAGAGAGAGAGAGAGAGAGAGAGAGAGAGAGAGAGAGAGAGAGAGAAAGGCAGAGAGACAGACAGATAGACAAACAGACAGACAGACAGAAAGACAGAGAGACAGAGAGATCAGAGGCTTAAGCATGAGCAAAAATAGCAGCTAGGCAGGAGATCTGAGCCAAAGAGAGGGGCTAAAGCATATGGCTAGGCAGCTATGAAGGAAAGCTGAGCAGGCCAAAAAGGTCTACTATATAACCTATCTGATGTCATGACTCAGTCTCTTCCAAAATATCTCTGATAGAAGAACAGTCATGCAAGGAGTGGCTCAGAGACCTCAACTCCTCCCTCAACACTTCATCACAGGAAGAGGCAGGTCTCAGGAGGATGCCATCAAAGCCAGAAAATGCCAACACATTCTGCCACATGGCAGTGCAAAATGGCTACCTAGAGCTCACTAACTTCATCACCTCATCTCTCAAGAGAAGCAAGTGACTACTTAGTTTACTCTTAATTGCATTATTCCTCTCAAAGATCTTTAAAACAGAAGAGAAACCCTAATCCAGATCCATAGCCTGGGAGAGGGATGGTTTTGTGGCTTTAAAATCAAACTCTTCTTGAGGACCAAAGGGAGAACCATTTCTCAGAAAATATCCCAATTCAATATTAATTTTCCACAGCTTCCAACATTTCAAAGCACAAGAAAAATCCATGAAATTATGATGTTTGAATTGAGGCAGCTACATGGTGTAATGAATAAATCGTTGGTCCTAGAGAAAGGAAGACTCATCTTCCTGAGTTCAAGTCTGATCTCAGTTGCATAGCTCTGTGACCCTGGACAAGTCACTTACCCCCATTTGTCTCAGTTTCTTCATCTGTAAAATATAAGCTAGAGAAAGGAAATAGTAAAACAGTCTAGTATCTTCTCCAAGAAAACCTCAAATGGGTTCATGAAGAGTTGGACACAAATAAAATAATTTGAACATGATGCTTGAATACTTCTTTAAGTTTATCAGAGTGAAGGCAGCAAGGCATCATGGGTAGAGAGCTGGCCTTGGTACCAAGAAGATTTGTGTTCAGATCTTCTCTCTCACCCATACTGCTTATGTGACCCTGAGCATATGGTTTCTCCAACCATACTCCATGCAACCTTCTAAGAATGCAAATTGTAGGAGATATTAACCCTGAATTAATAGAATTTCCTCTCCTGGAGCTCTCCATATGGATAAAATAACTTAAGAGGCAGCCAGGCAGCACAGTGGACATAGCCCTGAGTTTGAAGTCAGGAAGACCTGAGTCTAAATTTATCCTTAGATACTTCCTAGCAATGTGACCCTGAGCAAGTCACTTAACTACTGTCTAGTTTTCTTTTTGTACCTATAAATTGGACGTAACAATAGTATCTGCCCCCAGGATTACTGTGAGGATCAAATGAAATATTTGTAAAGTGCTTAGCCCATTGCCTGACACATAGTAGGCACTTAATAAAAGCATATTTCTTCCCCTCCGCTGTTTTCTCTATCTCCATCCATCCTTATCACTTTAGGCTTTTCAGAGCATTTCCATATCATTCAACCCATCTGGACTTGTCAAGAATAACCCTATGAGGAGGCTCAAGTCAATTCGGTTATTTTTCAGTCAGATCCAATTCTTCATGACCCTATTAGAGGTTTTCTTGGCAAATATACTGACGTGGTTTGCCATATCCCTCTCCAGCTCATCCTACAGAGGACAAACCTGAGGTAAAGAGAGTTAAATGACTTGTTAAATGAGGGTCGCATAGCTAATAAGTGTCTGAAGCCAGAGTTGAACTCAAAGATGAGACTTCCTGACTCCAAGCCCACTGTGCCACCTAGTAGCCCAGGAAGTAACTAGGGCTTGGATTATCCTCTTTTTTACAAATAAAGAAAGTAAGATAGAAATAATTTAAGAAGCTTGCTAACAGCCAGATAACCAGACAGTGCTAGGATTGAAACTAAAACTTTGATCTTCCATGCTTCTTCCACTGGAACCCAAGAGTATCCCAATGCTGTAGGCTTGCATCACGTGCCCTTGCTTGCTCTAAGCTCCACAAAGGCAAGGGTGCCATTTTTTATCTTTGTATCATCATCCCTAACACTGAGCAGAATATGAGGGTTCCAAGAAGCTGCTGAGATATAAGGGAGGTGACTGCCCAAACCAAAGTCCCATCATGCTAACACTGATCCAACTTTTCCAAAGGCTTCTTCAGGAGAACGGGATCCCCAAGACAAAATCAACTGCCTGCCTCCCGCTGTGAACTGGATCCAATAGAAGTCTCAGGGGACCGATGTAAAGGAGACCCCCTTTCTTCAGCCTGCTGGGCTTGCTGAGCCTACAAGTTAGCATCCGATTCTTTCTATAGATGTATTTTGTAACTCACATGTGTTATCCACCAATGTGCAACAACATGGTTAGAACAGATGCAGCCTGCTTTCCTGGAAGGCACCCCACCAGAAAGGATGTTATAAAGGATGTGGTTTGTTTTCCTTTTATTTTCCTCCCATGCAGTTTTCCTTTGGATTTCAACTAGGAAGTAAGCAAAATGTGATTTGCAAAATGCATCTCGTAAGACACTTAACAACTTTGCAAAAGCTTCATATGCATTATGCCCAGCAATAAACATTGACATTTATAATCTAAAATTCTCATTTGTGCTAAAGACAGGCTCATTCTTTCACTCAGGTAATGAAAATTTAATATAGCATGTGTATGTGTGTATGAGAAAAGGAAGGGGGAGGATGAAATATATTAAGTAATACAGTCTCCTATTACAGAGGATTGGAAGGAACATTATTTTTATTTCTATATTGCACCAGCAATAGATTTCACAATGAAGTCATCTACTGATGGGAGATTTCTGAATTCTTTGAAATGTCAACATTGATGAGACAAGACAGAACCCTGTAGGCAATTCCATTTTTCCCATTCTTTATGCTTTCCTATGTCTCTCAGTCGAGCTTCCAAAATGAACCCCACGTGTTCTATATTCTCCCAAGGATGCTTTCTGTCTGGAGAAATAGGAGGGTTGTCTCCTCCCACAGGTTCCAAAGGCATCTGGTAGCACAGTGAATAAAGCACTGAGTCTCAAGTCAGGAAGACCTGAGTTCAAATCCAGCTTCAGACACTTACTAGCTCTATGACCCTGAGAAAAATCACTTAACCTATGCTAACCTCAGTTTCCTCAACTATAAAATGGTGTTATAATGGCATCTACCTTATAGCATTGTTGCAATTATCAAATGAAATAATAGTTGTAAAATGTGTTCAGCACAGTAACTGTCACATAGTGGGCCCTTCATAAAAGTTTATTCCCTTCCCTTAGGGGGATATGTCCATCATCACCACTTAGCCCATTGAAAAATGGAAATCCTAATCAACCTTAAGAGAAGATCCCTTCATCATATTTTTCTTTCTCCTATACATCAAGCCAAGAAATCAATATCATATTATTTTCCAAAACGATTTCTCCAAATAACACTAAGCTCTGAGGCATCACAGCACAGGGAGAAATAAGAGATTTTATTTAAGATCAGAATCTGGTGGTTTCATAAAGGCTGAATTCTCAACTTGAGTCCATGTTAGCCCTGTCCAAAGGGGCTTGGAAATAGAAGGCCAATGCCAGATACCTCAAGATTACACCCAAGGCAGTTATTCAAACTTCAATATTTATGGGCCAGATTTTGCCATGAAGGTGTATTTATGTTAAACAAGCATAAAACTATTGTTTCTCTTGGAATCACTGTACAAAGCATATTAGCTCTCTGTGTCTATGTTTCCCAACAGTAAAATGAGAGAGTTGGACAGGTGACCACATAAGGTACTTTTTTCAGCTCTAAATCTATGATCCCATAAACACCAGATGAGTTCAGATGAATCACACCTTCTTGAATGTCAGCCCCAAGACCAACAATATGAGGTCACATTATAACGAGGACTGAGCCAAAACTAAGTGTTTTGTCTGAAGGTACCAAAGTTGAGAAGGCACTGGGAGAACTTGTGATACTTCATAAACTTATGAGGTAGCTGGATGGTATAGTGGGTAAAGTTTTGGACCTGAAGTCACAAAGAGCTTTGAGTTTTAGACATTTACTGGCTGTGTGACCCTGAGCAAGTCATTTAACCTCTGCCTTCTGTAAAGCACTTAGTAAAGAACTTGACACATCGTAGGTGCTTAGTAAATTCTGGTTCCCTTCCTCTTCCCTTTAGCAAATAAATACAGCCAAGCTTACTATCTAATCATAAAGAATCACTCACTAAAAGAGGAAGCTTCCTATTTAATCCAAATAAAATTGTAGATTTATACCTGGAACACAAATCTAGTCCAGTCACCTCATTTTACAGATCAGAAATGGGGTCCAGAAAAGCTAAATGACTTAAGAATCAGAGGAGGGATTTGAACCCAACTCCTCTGTCTCCTGAGCTAGTACCCTTTCTACTATAATAGGCTTTCTTCCAAACAAGGATCCTATTTTAGTAAAAATGGGAATCTTCCCTATAGTGGTTATACCCAAGAGGGAGTATCTACCTGACCCAGCCCTGCCCTTCTCCTTCCCTGGAAATCAAGTAAGTGTGCCATCCAGCAGTGCCCTTATCTTGGCTGCTATCCCTACCTTTCTCCTATAGCCTGGTATCTATCCATAAAACATAGTGTCTACAGGACTGAGGTCTCCTCCTCATCAAGTTCAAGGTCTCTTTTAGATCTCTCCCTCTACCTAAATGTACTTGCTTCAAGCACCAGAATGTCCAAATCAGGGATTCTTAACCATTTTTCTGGGTTATGGACCCCCTCTATCAATCTGGTGAAGACTATGGATGAGGCACTTTGACAACTAACCCATCCAGCTGATCTCAAAGAGCCCTCTCCCTGTCTAATGGATCCTGGTTTGTTGAAAGGAGCATCTCTCTACTATATTTGGGTTAACAGAAAAGCTATAAAAGAAGAAATAAGTCACTTTTCAAGGATGTAACAGTGAGACAGCTCCTTGAAGTTAATGAATGGTGGTTCTAGTATAGTGGAAGTTGACGATTATTTCCATACTTGATGTGGTTAATTCAGTGTGATGTACATCAATCCATTGGCCAGATAACATATTAAGTGATTTTTGGGAGAGAGATGATAGGATTTCCTCATCTAACATGATGTGCCTGGTTAACAGCCCTTTTCACTAAAAATAGGAATGGAATACTTTCCAGGCCACTTCTAAATGATAGAGCTAGCATAGTGATGTAGAACTAGGCAGGCCATTTTCTTTTGAATGACTCTTCTGACATGTGATTTCTTATGCTATTATTCAGTGAACCAATGAGGTGAATTCATTCAAGAGGTATGTCTGTTCTTTGGGTTGGCAGAAAAATAATGGTAAGAAATGAATACAATTTAAAGCTGCAGGAAAAATTCTTTGTAGGTCTTTTGTAGGCTTCCTGATAAGAACTTAAAGACTAGTATCATTGAGCCAGAGGTCAGGTTCAAGATTTGAACATATACTTCATTTGAGATCATCAAACTCTGTAAGCAAAAATCTGTTTCAAGATTCCTAAATTGTCCTATATTTGTTAAAAATCTTCAATGTGCTTATTTAAAGGCAATCAGGATTTAATAAAATATATGTTAAAATTATTACATCCTTTCTCAGCATACTTCTTTAATTATCATAAGGCTTTGATTATAATTAAAAACATGATTTTATATAGCTAGTTTAAGAGAAAGAACATGGAAAACAGAGAGTGAGAGGAACAGGGACTAAGGACAAAGGAACAGAAGGGAAGGGAAGGGTAGGGAAGGGAAGGGAAGGGAAGGGAAGGGAAGGGAAGGGAATTACTTCCTTTCTTGATATTTTATGAGGTTTTAGTATTTTAACACTTAAGGAAATAACAGATTAGATTCATTTCCTTATAGAAAATAAGATCTGATCCTTTTTTTCTAATGAGGCATAAATAATATTCCTTGTAAAAGCTTCCAAGTCTTGATTAGATTCCAAGCCAGCATTGTGAATTTGAAATAGATAGAGAAGTTATTGAGTCAATCCACAGAGTACCTTCAATGATGTGCTATTTTAAGAATCCAAAGCGAAGGAAATTAAGTCTTAACAAAACAAAGTGTGCAATCAAGGAAGGAATAAATGAGCACTTTGGAGGAGGCACTAGCAGGTGAGAACTGGTCTGAAGAATTTGAAGAGCCAGCAATGGGAATTTTTTAATGAGTTTTTTATTACAAAATCAGCATGGTTGTGTCACAGAGCAATGAGCGTGAATTAATATGACTGACCCTTGAGTGTGTCCAATTGGAAAATTAATTCTTTGGCAAGTTTAGTCATGTTTGCAAATCATTGTATGGGTCATTTTTTAAGCACTGGCATTCTGTTATTTCTTCACAATCCCCTAGCACTGAACTCTTAGTGTTATCCCCTTCACATTACCTCAAATTTTCCAGCCAAATGACTTTTTATTCATTAATACATGGCAGAAAGAAATGGGGTAGAAGATTTTCATTCTTTAGTCTGTCTCCTCCCATGAACCATCCTATGTTAAGTTGGTTATAAAAAAGAACAATCTCAAAAAAACTGAATCACCCCAATTCTCTAGGTAAATTAATTATCACAAAGTATTAAATATTCTTCTATTGATTATTAAGCATGCCAGTAAAAAACAAATAATGCAAAAGAGATGAAAATAGTAACATTGAGGAATCTTTCATTACTATTTCAGTTATATTACTTAATATAAAATATAATCCTCCCCAAATCATAAAGAAACTCTTCATCCTAGCCAGTAATACATGGATGAGTCTACAAAGTAGGCAGGTAAGATCAAAGAGGTTAATCAGGAAGATTACACAGTGGGAGGTTGCTCCATTAATGGAGTCTGAGGATAAGAACTGGCTCTGCTGAGGCTCCTCTCTAAAGGGTAGAAAACACAAGAAGGATTTTGTTTATTTTTAAAGGCTAATTGGATCTCTTACTGTTATTGTTTGTTGCTAATGAAATTTCTGGTGATCTCGCTATACCTGTTGGTTTAAACATCTCCTGACTAACACTCCTGTTGTATTGAACTCTCACTCCCAAGGGTGAGGTAAGCTTTTCAGTGTAACCCCTATACGTTCTAGAGCGCCCTTTCCCAATTCCCACTGGCAATGATAAATCAGGGTCTCCCCAAAGGGCCCAATGTTATGATTCCCTAGAACACTAGTGAACCCTTGAGAGACTGGTGTATCTTCTCTAAAATTATCAAGTGAGGCTCCAATCCAGTGTGTTGTCCCCAATTGTAATTGCCAGTTATAGTTAATATCTCATTTATATCATTTATTGACTCATTGATTAGCATTTCAGTACTGTTTAGCTAGAGGTAGCTAGATGACTCAGTAGATTAAGTGCTAGGCCCAGAGTCAGGAAGACATGAGTTCAGATCCAACCTCGCACCTTGAATAATCACTTAACCTCTGTTTGCTTTAATACATTGGAGAAGGAAATGGCAACCCCGTTATGGACAGCACTGCTGTACTGTGGTCCACAGGGTCACAAAGAATCAGATATGCTATGACTAAAATTATCTCGGGAGACTGATTTTTAGGTAAGACTTTTAAGTTTATTGATTATATCAGATTGATCAGTTAGGCCAGCATCATAGCCAATAAAGCAGCAGAGATCTTGATGGTTCTCTCATGACCAGGGATGACCTGAGCCAGATCAGGAAGCTTATAAGACAAAAAGATATTTAGAAGCCCACTATGCAGTCCTACCCCTAAACACTGGAAAACATCTTTAATTGGCAATAGCTAATCTAAGTGGTATTTCATCAACCTACCCAGCCCCTGCCCATCTCCACAGGTGGACAAGTTATATATGCAGGGAAAAAATCCTTTTCCCCTTCAATTATTAACCAAATTCTGTTAAAAAAAAAAAAAAAGAAAGAAAACATTCCTCAGGCTAGCCAAAGACAAAGAAAATGCAAAAAGTAGCACACTTCAATGGCATCTCCGACCCAGATCCCAGATACAGGAATACACAGTAATTCTCCCTCATATATAGGAATTAATACAGCAGATGAAAAATAAATTCTCACAATGATTTAACAACAATCATTTAGCTAATTAATATGAATTGGGTTTTTGCAAAGGAGATATTTACTAAGAAGATAAAGACAGAAGCCCAAACATGTCCTCTTTACCTTCCCCCCACCTCAAAAAAGAAGGCATTTTACCTTTACTATTTTGATTCCGGGGGAGAATTGGGTCAAAGTTAAAGTGGTTGATGCACAGCATTCCCTCCCACCAAGTTTACTTTCGAATGAAATGATAGAGCTAATATATGAGTCACTCCCATTTGTAGAACACGTGGGTACTCATGGCTGTACACAACTCATCGAAAACCTAGAACCTACTCTTTCCTTAGGGTCTTGTTAGCAAACAGCAAAATCTGACATGAACTCTAGTTCCTGGTGTCTAGTCACTATCAAAGTCATAAAGTCAATCAGTCAACATTTATAAAGCATCTACTATGTTCCAGACAGTCTGCTAATCCCTGAGAATACAAAAATCATTGAAAAGAAGCCTCTGCCCTCAAGGAGCTTACAATTTAATAGGGGAGAGAAAACATGCAAACAAATATGTACAAAACAAGCTATCTATAGGATAAACAGGAAATTATTAAGAGTGGAAAAGCACTAGAATGAATAGGGTTTGGAGAAGACTTCCAGTAAAAAATGATGTTGTATTTGGGATTTCAAAGAAACTAGTGATGTTAATAGGTAGAGTAGAAGAAGGAAGTTCCAGGACAGCCAGAGAAAATGTCTGGAGTGAAAATATGGGCCATCATTCATCATCTGTTCCATTTCTAATACTCCATTTATGGCAGAAAAAATAGAAAATAGAGGGAAGCAACATCAGGGCCATATGCTCATGGCTTCATGTGGACTGTGGGAAGGGAAATAGTCTAATGACACTAGGTGTCTCTCTGACTGAGAAGTTTATAGTAAGTAGTCTTGTGTCCTCATTCAAAGACAAGTCAAGAAAGAAGGATCTCTTTGACCTGTTAGTGCATTTTGAATGAACATCCAATTTTGACTTAAAGTGCAATTAAAAGTCATAGGTAAGGGGGCAGCTGGGTAGCTCAGTGGATTGAGAGCCAGGCCTAGAGACGGGAGGTCCTAGGTTCAAATCCGGCCTCAGACACTTCCCAGCTGTGTGACCCTGGGCAAGTCACTTGACCCCCATTGCCTACCCTTACCACTCTTCCACCTATCAGTCAATACACAGAAGTTAAGGGTTTAAAATACAAAAAAACAAACCAAAAAAAAAAAAAAAAGTCATAGGTAAGCCAGAAACAGTTCAGGAATATCTTGTGTACCCTCTGAAGTAGAGAGTCAGACCTCCCTATACTGCATCATCGTAAATTTCCATAAAGCTTTGCAAATATCCATTAAATTATGCAACAAACAGATAATATTTATAAAGCATTTTATATATCTTAAAGTGATACATAAATGGTAGCTATTTTCATTGTTATACACAGATATAAAATTAAGAAGGGGATGAAAATAGAACAAGAAATAGAAATTAAGACAATGAGAGATACATCTGTTCTTACAGAAAAGATATATATAAAATAGGATCTCAGGGCATGTAGGGCATATTTTCAAAGTTTAAAAAGTAATTCCAAAAAAAAAGGCAAAGAATACAGTTTGAGACTGCTGATTGGTTCATATGTGATAATAGACAAGTAATTTCACCACTCCAAGCCTCAGTTTCCTCATATGTAATGAGAAAGGGTTGGGCTACTGGTTTTTGAGGTTCCTTCCAGGTTTAGTCTTGGACCCTAATACCCTTTGATTCAGGGTTAAGTGTGTTAAGTATCCTTCAGGTTTTCTCTCCTTAATTTCTCATTAATGTCAGCATACAATCTATTGGCAGGACAGGGTACTGTCCTAGATACTGTGAAAGGGATATGGAGGAAGAAAATTTCAAGAAGTACAAACCTTGCCTTTGATATGTCTATGGTTCAGTT